>NC_133508.1:158190000-158300000 GCF_049354715.1 Callithrix jacchus | reverse complement strand
TCCATTTCAATATCAATGCAGATAGTTCATGGTAGTGAAGTACATTGAGCAAACTTGTTCTTTAAGAAAAATAACCTCTGTGTTAAAGATGGTAATATTACATCAGCAAAAAAAGATTTTTATCAAGAGAGTTGAAAGCTGTAGCATCATCAAGATCAAATAGCATGGAGGTTAAAATCAACCTTCGCTTTTTTGTCAACAAAAACTGGAGTGGCTGGCTCAAGCCTGTAATCCCAGCACTTTGGGATCACGAGGTCAAGAGATCGAGACCATCCTGGTCAACATGGTGAAACCCCGTCTCTACTAAAAATGCAGAAAAAGGTTAGCTGGGCACGGTGGCACGTGCCTGTAATCCCAGCTACTCTGGAGGCTGAGGCAGGAGAATTGCCTGAACCCAGAAGGCGGAGGTTGTGGTGAGCCGAGATCGCGCCATTGCCCTCCAGCCTGGGTAACGGGAGCGAAACTCCGTCTCCAAAAAAAAAAAAAAAAACAAAAAAAAAAAACTGGAGTGGCCAATAGAAACTGGCTCTGTGGCTGGAGACCCCGAATTTTAAATTCTGGCGACTGGACCAGTAACATGCGGATGAAGCAGAAATGTCACAGCATAGTCTACTAAGCTGAAGATAGACAAAAATCGTGAAAGGGACACGGAGAGCCTGGTAGAGCTCTGTGTACTATGCTGAATTAATAAATAAAGGACTAACTTAAGGTGGACAAAACTGCTGGGTGTCTCTCAGGCTCCTAATGTTTTCAAAATGTATTTGAAAACTTAAAGGCTTATGATAATAATAAGAATAGTCCAAGTTCTGTTCATTTCCTTTAAAAAGGAATAAACATTTGGGGAGACAATTCTGTACTCCCACAACAGGAGAAATGCATCCTTTTACTGTGGGAATAATGTAAGCAGAGTCATTGCCCACTCTTCAGAAAATGGCTTATGTAACCTTTCAGTTCACCTGTGCTTCACAGTGCTCTTAGTTCTGACGCTCACCTCTGTATACTTTTATTTGTATTACCAAATATTGACTGTAAATGAAAAAAAAGAAAAAGAAACTTCCTTTATACAATTACAGAGCATTAGAGCAAAAGAGAACTGAAAGATGATCTTGTGTAAGCGACCATTTTATAGATAAACAAAAGCACAGAGTGACTTGCTGATGCCTCACCAAGCTGGCACAGCCTGGCCCAGTACTCCATTTCCCTGTGTCCCAGACCCACGTTCCAGCACCAGCATCATGGATCCTCTCTCACTCTCTCTTTTGAGACAGAGTCTCACTCTGTTGCCCAGGCTGGAGTGCAGTGGCGCAATCTTGGCTCACTGCAGTCTCTGCCTCCTGGGTTCAAATGATTCTCTTGCCTCAGCCTCCTGAGTAGCTGGGACCACAGGCACACTGCCACCAAGGCCAGCTAAGATTTTTGTAATTTTAGTAGAGAAGAGAGTTCACCATGTTGGCCTCGCTAGAGAGCCTCTCTCTTATTGCTTGATGAGTACGTGTATTGGGCACTGGAAGGATAGACATTAAAGAGCCACAGTACTCAACATCAAGGAGTTCACAATCCAATAAGAAAAGTACATGTGTGGACCACCCTCCAGTATTTTATTATGCTCTGCACCCTGTTGCCAGAGTGAGCTTTCTGAAATACAAATGGTGAAGTATCTGTCCCTGTGTAAAACCCTGCAGTGACTCCTTATTGCCTTTAAGGTAAAGCTTTCTTCTCCAGCCTCTTGTCTAACTGGGTCTATGCTGATGCTGAATATCTAGCCATAGAGAGCCAATCGCTTTCCCCTAAATAGAGCATGCTCCTGCACCCTTCCAGGCCTTTGTTCATGCTGTTCTCTGCCTGGAATGATCTCCTCTCGTTACCCTCCAGGAGGGTTATCTCCCTTATGATATATTTCCTTAGTTTCTCTCCTCCCACCTCCAATCCCACAGGTAGAATTAACCACTCCTTCCTTTGTTTATTGTGTCCTGCCCATATTTCTCCTACAGCACTTACAGTGCTTTGTAACATTGATTGTTTTAAAATACATAAATGGACTCGCTATTTACACTTACGTCTTCTCTTCCTCTACTAATTGAAGATAAGCTCCTTAAGAGCCATCTTTGTAAGGGACATCTTTATCTTTGTACCCCTAGAATCTACCGTCTTTATCTTTGTACCCCTAGAATCTAGCTCAGTGCCCAGCTCAGAACAACCCGCATTGAAGGAACCACCCATAGAGGCCCTTACATCATGCTGTGGCAATGCAATGGAAGGAGCAGTGAACTGTGCTTGGAGGAGTTGCCTTGGAAGCTGAAGCATGTATACCAAATAGAGGAACATCGTGGCAGGGCAGGGGTTGGTTCAAGGCAGGGCAGGGGTTGTTCACCAGAATACAATGCTCAAAGGTACAGGGCCCTGAGAAGTGGCGGAAATGCTGGCAGGTTTGGGAAATTTGAGGATACCTGAGAGGATGGACAGTGGGATGTGGTGGTTTGTTTTTATATTGTTATTGTTAAATTAGAAGAAGAGGCTACAAGTCAGTCAGGGGCTGTGTGTGGAAAGGCCTGGCAATTCATGCTGAGAACGGGGTTTTGATTGTATTACAAAGAGCTACAGAAAGAAGAGTTTTGAAGGTCAGTATCAAGAGTAGGGATGATTGGATGAGCTTGTCGGAGAGAAAGGACAAGGCAGTGAGTGAGACTGCAGCTCAGAGTCTAGGTGGGACACTGCTGATCTGAGGGTTCAGAGGACTGAGAATGGCCCAGGTAAAAACTGATGAGGGCCTGAGGCAGTGGAGATGGGGAAAATGAGAATGGAGAAGTAAACACAGCGGTTGTGGCATGGTGAGTGGCAACCAGGTGAAGACGGGAATGAAGGCAAATGAGGAGTCAAAAATGATCCCAAGTGTTTATCTTGAAGGTTTAAGCAGATGGCGTTTTCCTGATATGGAATGCAGAATAATAACATTGAGTTGAGTTTGTGATGCTTAGGAGATACTGAAGTGAGAATGTTGAGAAAGCATCTGAAATTATGTGCCTCATACTCAGGAAAGAGTTGAGGTCATGAGTCTCTCTAGGTAATAACTGATTCCATAGGAGAGGATGAGAGCATCTGAGAGCATGTGAGGGTGAGAGAAGGTGGTCTAGGATGAGGCCCTTGGTTAACGAGGAGAGAGAGGAGAATGTGACAGAGAAATCCAATGTGGAGTCATGAGAGCCATAGAAAAAGAGTTTACTCACAGGGAAGAAAGAATTTGTAGTGTTAAAATCAAAGAAAGGATATGGATTTTTGTAAAAGTTCTGAAGGGACTGTAATGTAAGGCTGCAGACATACTCACTGGGGGCTGGAGGCAGTCCAGCATAAGCCAGCCCCAGAGTGGAGCCAGTGAATCAGAGACAAAAGGCTCCTTTGCTTTTTTAGTCCCAGCCAGTTCATAAGCCTGAGGTTGAATTGCAAGTATGATTTATGCTAAATAGCTTCATCTAATTAGGGCTGGTAAAACTGAAGTGGTTCCAATAGCTCTGGCAAAAACTTGATAAAAAATTGAGAGTCTTTCACATTAACTTTAATCTTAATTTGCACGAAATGGGATGGGTTAAGGAGAAGTAAAAGAAAAACAAGAAAAGGAGGGGACAATAAGAATTATCCAATCTTCTTTGTTTTTTGTTTTTTTTTTTTTTTGAGACAGTCTTGTTCTGTCACCCAGGCTGGAGTCCAGTGGTGCGATCTCAGCTCACTGGAACCTCCGCCTCCCAGGTTCAAGCGATTCTCCTGCCTCAGTCTCCCAGAGTAGCTGGGACTACAGGCACGTGTCACCATGCCCAGCTAATTTTTTCTATTTTTAGTAGAGACGGGATTTCACGTGTTAGCCAGGATGGTCTCGATCTCCTGACCTCGTGATCCGCCCTCCTCGGCCTCCCAAAGTGCTGGGATTAAAGGCGTGAGCCACCGCGCCTGGTTGGAAGTATTCATTCTTTAAAGGAAGATGGTGTACCAAAGAGTAGTCCCAGAGCTCTTCCCCCTCCTGTCTTCACATAGTCTAAGGTCTATTAATAGGAAGAACATAAGGTAGAATGGCCAATGTAGGTTTCAATGGGCAAGCAAAAAAAAAAAAAAAAAGAAAGAAAAGAAAAAAAGCAATCACGGCAAAAATGCCAAAACAATTTCAATAAAAGCAAAAATTGACAAATGGGATGTAATTAACCTAAAGAGCTTCTGCACAGCAAATGAAACTATCATCAGAGTGAACAGACAACTTACAGAATGGGAGAACATTTTGCTGTCTGTTTATCTGACAAAGGTCTAAAATCCAGCGTTTACAGAAACTTAAACAAATTTACAAGAAAAGAAAACATTAAAAGATGGGCAAAGGACATGAACAGACACTTCTCAAAAGAACTCATACATGTGGCCAAAAACATATGATAAAAAGCTCAATGTCACTGATCATTAGAGAAATGTAAATCAAAACAACAATGAGATACTAACACCAGTCAGAATGGCTATTACTAAAAAGTAAAAAAAAAAAAAACAGATGCTGGCAAGGTTGTGGACAGAAAGGAATGTTTCTATACTGTTGGTGGGAATGTAAAGTAGTTCAACCATTGTGGAAGACAGTGTGGCAAATCCTCAAAGAGCTAGAGGCAGAAATAACATTTGACCCAGTATTCCCATCATTGGGGATATACCCAAAGGAATGTAAATAATTATATTATAAAGACACATGCACATGTATGTTCATTGTAGCACTATGAACAATAGCAAAGACACAAAATTAACCTAAATGCCCATCAGTGACAGACTGGATAAAGAAAATGTACATATACACCACGGAATACTATGCAGCCATAAAAAGGAATGAGATCATTTCTTTTGCAGCAGCACGGATAGAGCTGGAGGCCATTATCCTCAGCAAACTAACGCAGGGACAGAGGGCCAAAACTGCATGTTCTCAGTTATAAGTGGGAGATGAATGATGAGAACACACGGACACATGGGGGGAACAACACACGATGGGGTCAGTCAGAAGTGGGTGTGAGGGGAGGGAGTGTATCAGGAAGAGTAGCTGATGGATACTGGGCTGAGTACCCAGGTGATGGGATTAATTGCATAGCAAACCACTGCGGCACGTGTTTACCTCTGTAACAAACCTCCACATCCTGCACATACACCCCTGAACTTAAAAGTTGAAGGAAAAAAATAAAAAGTAAAAAAATGCAACCAAAAAATGGTATTGTGATGCCACTAGGCATTTATTTTTAAAAAAATGCGTTCCAAATCCCTGGAAACTGTTTTAGTAAGGGACTTACTCATTATTCCAACGTGGTATATGGATGAGGCTAAAATTGAGAGTAAGCATTAAGAAATGTTTAGAGCAAATCGAGAATGCTGTAACATACAAGGACATTGTCAGTAGACTCATGTCAGTGAGCAGGGTATGGACTGGTTTGGGTGTTGTGGAATTCTCACCATGAGTCACAGATGGCATCATGACCTGTGGACTAGTCATATGCAGGAAGACGCTTAGACCACAAACTTGGAAATTAAAAAAAAATTTAACCCCACAGATAGTTTGAAAAGCACTGCTTTAGATCACAACCAATTTGTAAGTTAAGAGTCCCTACAGTTGGTTTGGTGGAAGGAAGTTGACAGAGAGCTTGAGCACACACAAGAAAATTTAGATATAAAGTGAGAGGAAATTTGAAGTGATTGTGAAAGGTTTGAATTGGAGATGGAACAACCCAAAATTACCTTCTATGAGAATCTTCTAGATTAAATGCAAGCTAGCTTATTTTTTTAATTGTTTTGTTCATTATGATATGAACGGAGTCTATAACAGCACCTGGACCATGACAGGCACTAAATAAAACTCTGATGAATATTCAACTGGTTGTTCTAACGACATGGTGGAGAATACATGGAGAAGGGGAAAGGCTAGAATCAGAAAAAGTGCCTAGAAAGAGTTTAAAGACTGTCTAGACATAGGCTGATGGTGAATTAGCCTCGTGGATACAGAAATACAGAAACTATCAGTCTAAGAAATATAGGAAGAAACTTCCAGTCTTTCCCATGTCAGTAAACACGTGGCGATTCACCAAAGTCCAAATCAGAAATGTGGGGTCATCCTTGACTCTTCCCTTTCTCCTTGCTCCTCATATTTGGTCATTCTGAACCCTAAATATCACTACCCTGACTTCTCCTATTCCTCACACTGCCTTAGTTCAAGCCCCACCACGTCTCTCCAGGACTTTGTAATAGCCTCCTTAACAATCTCCCTGCCCTGGGCGCTTTCCCATTAAGCTTTTCTTCCAAAATGGAAAATTCAGTGCTTTTCCTTTTTTGTGTGAAACCATGAACCGGCTCCTGATGTACCTTCTAAGCTTCAGCACCACCTGAGCTCCATGGTAGGGCTGCTCCTTACCAGGCCTTATGTCGTCGGGGACTTGCCTTACACACCAGCGTATTCTTGTGCTCCGTACCTGGTGATTTTAAACCTAAGCAACACTCAACTACTTGTAACCCCTGGCCTGAGAGTATGCCCTTCCATTTCATGCCTCTGTGACTTTGCATATGCTGTTCCTTCTGCCTGGAATGCTCTCACCCCCAACACCCTGGCTGCTTTCACATCTGTATTCATTTCCTGTTGCTATAACAAACTATCACAGACTTACTCTCTTCCAGATCAGAAGTCTGAAATGAGGCTATTTCATGGGGCTAACATTAAGGTGTTGGTAGACCTTCCTACCTCCTGGGGCTTGAGGAAAGGCTCTGTTCTTTGCCTCTTCCCGCTTCTAACCACAGTTTTTGGTTTTGGCTGATGGCCCTGTCACTTTAACCTCTGCTTTCACTGTCACATCTCTTTATCTGACACTCCCACCTCCTTTTTCTATAAGGAAACCTGTGATTGTATCAGGCTCATCTGAATAAGCTAATCTTCCAGTCTTCCCTAAACTTAGTAATATCTGCAAAGTTCTCATTGACAGGTAAGGTAACATTTGCAAGTTTGGGGTGTGGATATCTCTGGGAAGCAATTGTTCTGCTCACCGCATCACCCAACCCCAATTAATCTCTTAAAGCTCAGCTATCACTTTTTCTCTGCTCAGAGCCAACTGCTTTCTATCTGGTGTTATATACACACTACCATCACTGCATGGGTCAGCTTGTACTGTACATGTTAACTTAAAACCTGTCCTTACCTCTCTGTTATATTTGATTTCTCCAGGGGACAGCTTATTTATCTTTGTTTCACCATCACCAGACATGTTACATGGTATATAGTAAGGAGTATGAGCTGAATTTACTTTTTAAAAAATGAATGTGCCAGGGCGTGCAGTGATCCATTTGAATGTTAACTAGACATGTAGGTTTAAATGGGGACCACAGCTTCGATGCATTCCTAACTTTGCAGGGTTCATGCCTACTGCTCCCCCTGCCCACTCTTGCCTACTTCCCCCCCAGTTAATGGACTTTCTAACCCTTCTTGGTCATGCTGTTCCTGTCCCATCCTCATCTCTCTGTCTGTAATGCTCATCCTCCAACTTTTCTTTTCATAATTCCCTAATTCATTCTCAAAGCACAATTTTCTCCTTCTGCAATGCCTTTTATTTTTCTCAAGGCAGAATTCATCACTTCCTCTTTTGAGTTCCTAAGACATTTTGTACATATCTTTATTACATACTTCACGTTGTGTTTTGCTCAGTTATATACATATCTGTTCCATCACAAGAATGTACAAGGGCTGTTCTTGTTTATATCAGTGCTGGGCATATAGCAAGCACTCAACTATGTTTATGACCTTAAACTGAACATATAAACAGATGAGGATGGAGGGAAACAGAAAGGAACCAAAAGATTAAAAGGGTGCCTTTGATAAAGATAAAGAGGAAGGAAGAGACTGAGAAGACCCTCAAACACAGCATTGGGAAGACTCTAGAGGCTGCAGTTAAAGTGGCTGACCTCTAATTAAAGAGGAGAATGTAAGAGGCAGCACCACATGCAGTGAGCTGCAGGCCTGAGCAAGATAAAGGCTGTTGGATGTGACGATGAAGCGATCCTAATGGTTTCAGGAAGCGCAGCTCTGAGACTGCCCAGTCAGAACCCTGGGTCTGCTCCTTTTAGATTAGGAGAGGTCAGGCTAGTTAGGATCTCCAGAAGATAAATGACTTGAGGAAAAGGAATATCAGACCTCATATCTGATCAACCTGTTTGAATGCTTGAGGCCATGAACACCCCGGTACAGCTCCAAGTCAGTTTGGAAGGCTTGGTTCTTTCATCTGATACCATGACTTCAAAGTACGAGGAGACGTAGGTGGTTCTTAGGGAATACGGGAGCCAACATGATGTGCTCCCCTATAATAATCAGAGACTTTCATCAATAGGGCACAGTCAGCTGGGTAGTCCAGGCTCCTCAGGAACAAAGGCAAAATGTCGAAGTCTGGCTTCAGAACTGAGAATAATTTCTCTTCTTTGGGCCTTTTCTGGATGATGAAATTTCTCTACATAAGGCATTCTCTGACCCAGTGGACAAATACGCTTCACATCTCCGCCTGTCTTGAACCTTGCCCTCCTATCTTCCATCAACACTGCTGTCAGCTGTATTCTCCAAACTGTGTCTTGTTTAGCTAACCTTTATGGCCAACTGTCTGTCTTTACCTTTATTAGGCCTGATCTAGACAGACTTGTATGCCTGACATCTGCATCAGCTTTGCCCAGATCAATCCTGTCTAGCATCTATTTCTGCGACCTACTTCTGTGGTATCATAAATCAGTCTGCTGTTTGTCTGATAGGTTGCACGGTCCCACTGGGAGTGAGGATTGTTCTTGGGGGATAAAAAAACAACTTTATTTTTTAAATGTACAAAGTACAGATATATATACAATACACGAACTGATATCACAATATATCTGTGTGTATTAGGGTTCTCTAGAGGAACAGAACTGACAGCATGTATATAGATAAACAGAAATAGATTTATTAAGGGAGACTGACTCATGCAATTATGGAAACTGTTTTCATGATCAGCTATCTGCAAGTTGGAAGCCCAGGAAAGTCGATGGTATATTATAACTCCAGTCCAAGCCAGAAGGCCCGAGAACCAGGGGAGCCAATCCTGTAAGTCCCAGTCCAAGTATAAAGGCCCAAGAACCAGAAACACTACCCATATCCCAGGGCAGGAGGAGATGGATATCCCAGCTCCAGAAGAGAGAGGGAACGTGTGCTTCCTCCACCTGTCTGTTTTATTCAGGCCTTCAGGGGATTGCGTGATGCCCACCCACACAGCCAAGGGCAGTCTGTTACCCACTCTACCGATTCAAATGCCAACCCTTCCCAAAAACACCCTCCCAGACACACCCACAAATAATGCTTTACCAGTGATCTCAGCAACCCTTAGTCCATAAAGGTGACACAGAAAATTCACCATCACACCGTGGTACCAAAATGTTACGGAGAAGAGCAATTTTTAAAAATGTCTGAAAAGCCTCCTTGGGAAGGCAAGGATGAAAAGCAAAGGGTTGAGAAGCATTGTGATAGGTGACGAGGCTGCAATTCCTATAACAGAAGGAACACAAGGAGATGGGATGGCGAGAAAACGGAGGTCGCCACGGTTGGTTATCTGAGAAGTAGAGAGGGTTCTGTTGCCGCAAAGACGTTATGAGCACTTACTATATGCCACGAACTGTGCGAAGCCCTTTCGCATTTGTTAGCAAAGAGCTTCTCCTTTAGGGGTAACGTACGTATTCCAACAACAGCGACATCTTCCGTGAGACAGCAGCCCACCTACGTCTCCTCTGCTTCAGCAGCCTTTGCGCTAATTATTCATTTGGAAGGAGCGCCTCATTCACATTTTGCGACATAAGATAATAAAAAACACAGCCCAGATTTTGTTTGTGGAAGCTCCTTTCACGGTAGCCTTTCAACAGGTTGGGTAAGTTAAAAGATGCGGTTGTAATCGTGACTAACTCATTAAGATGCTTGAGGGAAACCTGGACATTTTAAACCCATTTTTGAGAAGAGGCAAGAAACATTTAAGAGTAGGAATAATCCAAGGAAAACAATTTCAAATCTTTGAACAATAGACCGTAGAACTTCCTTAGTTTGAGATAGCTTAGGACAAGAAAACAGAACGCTGCTTAAAAGAAGCCCAGTGATCATTTGTGTCTACTTGCCCTTCTGGAATTTGACCTTTGTTTGTTAGTTGGTTCATTTTTTTTACTTAAAAAAACGATTTTCTTTGTTCTCTCTCAGTACTCAAGTCTTTACATTTTATCTCAGGCTGATCAATACTACGTATTTGTCTTCTGTATTTGACCCCTGTGCTTTCTTTCTCTTTCCTACTCTTGTCATGAGTGCTGAGGCAGGGATGACGTTGTTGGGGTGGGAAGCTGAAGGGCGAAGATGAATGAGCCACAGTGTGCACTTAGAGTCTACAGCCAACTCTTGGCAGCTTATCCCTGGTAAATCTTGCTTTCAGCTTCTCGTTGACTTTATCACCCACTCGATGTGCTTAACTCTTATGATGGATGTTATCACCAGCTCTGTTTATTCACAATGCCAAGAGCGCCAGTGGAACAGGGAGACATTCAGGAAAACCCACTTTACGGTGTCAACTTGACCGGAAAACAAAACACAACTCTGTCATTGTTTTATTGAATTTGGCATCATTCTAGAAATAAGCAATCATTTATATTTCATCAAACAAAAAGAAGAGAAGGGAAGATTTTAAAAGCGCTGCCTTCCGCAGAGGGTCTGAATCAAAGGTAAATGTGTGACTTTTGGTGCCAAGAAAGCATCTCTACTCAGGTGCATTCAGCTTCGCGGGGGCAGAGACTACAGGACAGTAGAGACAAGGGACACTCATGGATAATCAGGCAGGCTTTCCAATTCTGGGTCCTTTTCAAACTAGTATCAACGTATGTTTTTAAGTGTCATAAATTCTTGGAACATTAAATAAACCCATTCAAACAGTTCTTTCAATATGGTGGATATTCGTAGGCTTCCCTGGAAATCAGAACACCTTGAATTTAATTTCTGCTATGACATTGGCTGACTCTGTAACTTTCAGCTTTTGTAGTTCTCCAAGATGATATAAATAATGGGAAAAATATAGCCTTTAAAGTTGTTGTGCCATAGGTTCGAATCTGATCCCTACCACTTATTAGCTTGTCGACCTTGTCTAAATAAGTTATTTAACTTTTCGGAGCCTCAGCATGTTTAATTGTTAAATGGGATAAAGGTATCTACCTTGCAGGAATGTTGTATGGATCTAATGAGACCATGTATGCAAAACACCCAGCACATACGAGTCACGTTATAAATGGCTGTTCTAGTAGCCATTTGCACAGAGACGGGGAATGGCTAGGTGACAAAAGGCATGGGTATTCTGAGCTCAGTAGTTGACAGATGCTTCCTCAATGTCATGGTTTTAGTAGATAATGAGGAGAATACAGCCCAGCCACATAGGAACCCAGGCCTGTTTTATTTCTGCAGGATCTGGTCACTGCCACAATCAGATGTGCAGGGGTAAGACTAAGGATGAAAGAGGGAAGAATGGATGGTAGGTGGGCTCTCTTCCTCCTGGAGGCAGATAACCCCCAGCAGGAATGGAAGGCAAATGGCTGTCTGCTGGTGGTGCATGCACCAACACAAACTACTAAACCGTTTCCTGCCCAGTCCCCACAGGTGTTTTTCCTCAGCTTTGGATAAGTCCTCCAGCAAGCATTTTGCTGAAAGCAAGAAAGGCAGCTGCATAGCTGCTCAGTCCACAGAGCTGACAAATCACTGTGTCATCAGAGAAAGAGGGAATCATGGGAAAGAGCCTGTGGTTCACCCTCTTAGGCAGGGAGTCAGGAGGCTGTGAGGTGGCACGTTTGATTCTTGCTCATTAACAAAGTTTCTCTTTGCGTCCTCCTCCTCCTCTTTGCCTGCTTGCCTGTTCCACTGGGTAAGGAGCAACTGCCTACTCAAATCATTATTTATCAAATGTGTGCTATGTTCTCAACATTCATTCAATACACCTATATTGAAAGCCTTTCATGAGAATAACAAAAATAACATGATAGATTCAGAGTAAGATTCAGAGACTCAAGCAAGTCCCCATATAGCAATCAGGTGTTCAACTAGTTGTTAAGTGGTATATATGATACCTAGAAACCAACCAATGGAGGGCCTCAGGAAAAGGAGCCAGAAAGGTGAGGAAGGCTTTGCAGAGATGAGATTGGAGCTAGGCCTTCAGCCAGGATTCCATGGGTATTGGTCCATTTTGCATTGCTATAAAAGAGTATCTGAGACTGGGTAATTTAAAAGGAAAAAAGGTTTATTTTGGCCAGGCGTGGTGGCTCACTGCTATTATCCCAGAACTTTGGGAGGCCAAGGCAGGTGGATCACTTGAGGTCAAGAGTTCAAGACCAGCCTGGCCAACTTGGCAAAAGCCTGTCTCTGCTGAAAAGATAAAAATTAGCGGGGTGTGGTAGTGCATACCTGTAATCCCAGTTACCTAGGAGGCTGAGGAATGAGAACTGTTTGAACCTGGGAGGCAGAGGTTGCAGTGAGCAGAGCTTGCACCAGGGCACTCCAGACTGGGTGACAGAGCAAGACTCTGTCTCAAAAAAAAAAAAAAGAGGTTTATTTGGCTCACATTTCTGCACCCTGTAGGTGAAGTACAGTGCCAGTATCTGCTTCTGGTGAGGGCTTCAGGAAGCTTGCAATCATAGTGGAAGGCAAAGGGGAGCCAGTGTATCATATGGTAAGAGAGAAAGCAAGAGAGAGGGAGGCTGTCAGGCTCTTTTTAAACAACCAGCTCTCTTGTAAACTACCAGAGTGAGAATTTGCTTATCACCAAGGGGATGGCACTAAGCCATCCATGAGGGATCTGCCCTCAAGATCTAGCACCTCCCACCAGGCCCCTCCTCCAATGTTGGAGATCACATTTTAACATGAGATTTGGAGGGGACACACATCCAAACCATATCACTATGGTTCCACTATATCACTATGGGTCCAGGGGAGGATGGGCTAGGGAAGGGGAGGCAATAAGGGCATTATAGGCAAAGGAAAGTGCACGTAGAAAGCTGAAGAGAACATGAGCCCAGAGCATGTCTGGGGACTGGCTAGTAGCTTGATGTGCCTGGAATACAGGCTATGCAATCCTGGGCAGCAACAGGGCAAAGGTAAACGTGGTCAGAATGCCAATGGATTTTTCATGTCAGTCTGTGCAGTTTGGGCTCTAACTGCAGAGAATGGGGAGCCATTGGTGGGTTTTAAGTTTGACGTGATGGGTTTGTATTTGTATTTTGGACAGTCCTGTGGGTTTCAGAGTAGTGAATGGATTAAAAGAGAGCCTTAAAGTTGGGAGACAGTTAAGAGGTCACTGAAATTGCCAGTGATGTTGAATGCTGCAGACTCATCAAGGAAAATGAAGACTGAAAATGAGTTCATTGGATTTGGCAGTTGGAGATCTTTGGAGACATCTAAAAGTATTTTCACTAGAACAGCTGAAGCAGAAGCTGGATTACTAAGCCAGTGGTTCTCGACGTGTGGTCTCCAGATCAGCAGCAACGCTGCTGTTCCCAGTATCACTTGGGAACTTGTTATAAACGTAAATTATCTGGCTCACCCGACACTCCTTCCAAAACTTTGGGAATGAAGCCTAGCAGTTTGCATTTTTATCAGTCTTCTGGGTGATTCTAAAGTGCTAAAGTTTGAGAACTACTAGCCTAAATAACTCTTCATCTCTTCCTCAGATGTTCCTTACTAGGAACCCAGCTCTTATCACACCTGAACTACTTGGTATTTCCTAAATAATCATTAATATGATTTCTCAGTTATCTGCATAAGTCGTTCCTGTCAGTCATGTGCAATACATGTACAGTCTCTGCCTGATAATATTACACTTATTGTTCAAGGCCTAACTCAAGTGTCACCTCTTTAGGAAGTCTCTCCAATTTCCTCTAGCCCCCCATGGATACTTTAGGAAGTCTCTCCAATTTCCTCTAGCCCCCCATGGATACTTTAGAAAGTCTCTCCAATTTCCTCTAGCCCCCCCATGGATACTTTAGAAAGTCTCTCCAATTTCCTCTAGCCCCCCATGGATACTTTAGGAAGTCTCTCCAATTTCCTCTAGCCCCCCATGGATACTTTAGAAAGTCTCTCCAATTTCCTCTAGCCCCCCCATGGATACTTTAGGAAGTCTCTCCAATTTCCTCTTGCCCCCCATGGATACTTTTGCACATATTTATGTGATAAGATTTATTTTATTGTGTTGTGTTGTTTTGATTTACTGTCTTCCCTACTAATTAGAAGCTCTTCAGGAGGAGAGACTGCTTTGTCAATCTCTACTTCAACATTGTTTTTACATAGTAAGTGCCCCATAAATGTAATGAGAGGAAGCTGTAATCAATTGCAGAAGTAAAAACAGCAAAGGATAAACCACTCTTTTTAGAGGTTTGGAAGTGAAAGGAAAGATGAATTTGAAATAGAAATACAATAGAAAGTGTGTGTGTGGCTCAAGCCTGTAATCCCAGTACTTTGGGAGGCTGAGGCGGGTGGATCACGAGGTCGAGAGATCGAGACCATCCTGGTCAACATGGTGAAACCCCGTCTCTACTAAAAATATAAAAAATTAGCTGGGCGTGGTGGTGTGTGCCTGTAATCCCAGCTACTCAGGAGGCTGAGGCAGGAGAATTGCCTGAACCCAGGAGGAGGAGGTTGCGGTGAGCCAAGATTGCGGTGAGCCAAGATGCCGCCATTGCACTCCAGCCTGGGTAACAAGAGTGAAACTCTGTCTCAAAAAAAAAAAAAAAGAAAGTGTGTGTGTGTGTCTGGAAGTAAATTGTTGGCTGAGGGAGTAAACCAATAGAGAGGGAAAGATGAATGATGAGAGTGGGAATCAGTGGGTAAGGAATGCAAAATGGTCCCAGAAAAGGCAGACAGGAATGAAATCAATGGGCAGTGCTGAAGAATTAGCATTGAAAGGACAGACTTTTTTCTGAGATAGAATGGAGAGAAGTAAAGGTGGGTACATAAGAGATAAGTTGCTAGGTTGAGAGGGGAGGTAACAGGGAGTCCTTAGATGGCCTGTCAGTGTAGAAATGGTGAGGGCTAGGGAAGGTTTTGCAGGGAAAGTGATATTTGAACTAGGAGACATCTTTAGTGAAGTAGGAAGCAAAGCCTTTTGCTAGGAAGAAAATGGGGAACGGAAAAAAGGAAAGAGGCTCCAGGAGAGTGGTGACGACTTGCAACAACAGGGGATTCTTTTGGGCTCATCCATCTCCCTGATTCAAGATAAAGAGGAGTCTACTTACTCATCCAATCATGACTGGCAATAAAAGTAGGTTGGAGGAACTGTCCCCAAAGGCTGTCTTTGAAATAAGGCGGACAATTTCTGGATGCGGATCCTAATAGTAATGCTGAAAGCATTCTAGCACTGTGTATTAACTAAGGCTGGAATGTCTTGCAGACAACGACAATGCTATGTATGGCAACTATTGAAACAAAGAAATACTTATGATATATAAACTATCTGAGAAATCTTGATAACAACTATATGTATGTCGGCTGGGCATGGTGGCTCACACCTGTAATCCCAGCAGTTTGGGAGGCTGAGGCAGGCAGATCACCTGAGGTCAGGAGTGCGAGACCAGCCTGGCCAACATGGTGAAACCCCATCTCTTCTAAAAATACAAACATTTGCTGGGCATGGTGGTGCACGCCTGTAATGCCAGCTACTTGGGAGGCTGAGGCAGGAGAATTGCTTGAACCTGGGAGGCGGAGGTTGCAGTGAGCCAAGATGGTGCCACTGCACTCCAGCCTGGGTGATAGAGCAAGACTCTGTCTGAAGAAAACAAAAAAATGAAAAACAAAAAAAAAAACCCAACTATACGTATGTCTTGATTACAATCTGAAAAATATACATATGAAGAACAAATGAATGAAACACACCAACATGCTAATAGTGGTGGTATTATAGGTTATTTTAAATTTTAAATTGATGTTTTAATGTTTATAAATAGTTGGCAATAAATAGAATTTTTTTCCTTGCTGATTTTGAAAAATTTATTAGGAACACTTAGAAGAGAGTATTTCAAAGTAAAAAAGTGTAAGGTGAAACCAATCAATAGAATTGTCTGAACATCTTCCCTGGGAGGGACAAATCCCAGGAAAAGAAGTCCTTAAACTTAAGCCCCAGAGTTGGAAGCTGACAAGCAAGAGACTGGGTGCCACGATGTAGAAGAGCACAAAAGAGGGATATGACCTAGTCACTGGGTGCCACGATGTAGAAGAGCACAAAAGAGGGATATGACCTAGTCACTGGGTGCCACGATATAGAAGAGCACAAAAGAGGGATATGACCTAGCCCTTGACTCACAATAAACTTGGGAGGCTGGGCTTACAATGAATGATTCGAGGATAACTTATTGAGTGGTTAAGTTGGTCATCTAAACAATAGATGAGATTGGATCACTGAGGCAGCGACTTGTGGGCAGACGGGACCATGCAGAGGTCAACTATGTGCCATCAGAGTTGGTCAGATGGACCTGGGCTTAAATCCCTGTGCCAATGCTTAGCACCTGTGTGATCTCAGACAACTTACTCAGGTTTCACTTTTTTGTACTGTGAAGTAGGAATAATAATAC
The DNA here is from genome assembly GCF_049354715.1 of Callithrix jacchus. Lineage (NCBI taxonomy): Eukaryota > Metazoa > Chordata > Mammalia > Primates > Cebidae > Callithrix > Callithrix jacchus. Next base: position 158,283,383 of record NC_133508.1, on the reverse strand, counting down.
CTACCCATAAGCTGTTGGAGCATTACAAACAATAAAACAGGTGAAGTGCTTAAAACAGTGTTTGACACGCGAAACTGCCATTGGCTTCATTGTGTGGTTATCTATGGGTATTTATGATGGAGGAAACTGATTTGGACTGGGGGCACACTGAATTCTTTGGAGGGACTTCAGGGAGGTATCTTAAGGGCTGTGAGACAGTCTCAGGGGGCAGTGAGCTCACCCTGGGCCTTCAGGAGGGGAGAGAGATGTGCAAGGAGGAACTCCATGGTGGTTCTTCTTTTGCTAGTGTTCGTGCTACTTCCCCACTTTAAACAGGTGCATAGTGCTCCAGAGCACCCTTTCCCCTTCCTCTCCCACTCTTCTTCTGTTCTGTTGTCCTTCTCTTCAACTCTTCTTACTTCCCTTTTCTCCTCAAAACCAAGTGGTGGATGGGTAAGGAACTATACTGTCTTTTACATGTTCTAACTTTTTTTTTTTTTTTTTTGTAACTTAAAGATTGTCTTCTAACTTCAGCACTTGGAGTTTACATAAGTAAGTCTGGGTTTACCCTATCTACTTCTTCCTTTATTTTAAAAATATCTATTTCCCCAACCATCGCCTTTAGTAAATACTCTCAAATGAAAGTCATCAGCAGAAAGGATTCCAGGCCATAAGAGTTCGATTAAGGAAGATTTTTTGAGGAAGCTATATCTTGCAAAAGAAACAAACAGAGGTGTGAATTGTCAGGGTTCTTCTCAGCAATGAGCTTTTCCTTCTGGATTCAGATATAGATCTTAGTGGGGTAAACATCCTAGGTCTTACCACCATCTGTTCTTCTCTTTCTGCTTAGGCTGTTAGTAAGTGTTTATGAGACGAAAGGAGGCAAAGATTTGAAAGCACAATGATTGGATCAGTGATCTGAGAAAGAGGATAAAGTAGTCATGTTACATTATTCTTAACAGAGATCAGAATGATTTAAAAAAAAACAAGTTGATATCCAGGATATTCAGGTACAACCACCCCTCACCTGCTGATTCCAATTTCACATTCCATTCCACATTGATGAATAATAATAATGATGTAGCTTTAGCTTTATCAGAGATCCTATTTGCATATGTATAAGATCATTATGTTCAGCTGTCGCTGATACCTGGTCTGGGTCCAGCAATTACCACCTCTGTCTCTTTGCCCACATTAGCAGACATACACGCCACTGATTTGTACTTTCCTATAAAATTACTCTTTCCCTTTTTAATTAGAGTGTTTTCAGAAGCAAACCCTATCGTTAAGGCCATGTATGCTTCCATTATAAATACCTGTTGCCAGCCATTAATTATCTCCTGATGAATTACTTACTTAGAAGGAGATTTTTTTTAATGCCTGGTTTTATTTATTTATTTATTTTTGAGACAAGGTCTCACTTTGTTACCCAAACTGGAGTGCAGCGATTAGTGTGATCACAGCTCACTGCAGCGTTGACTTCCCAGGCTCAGGTGATTCTCCCACCTTTGAGTAGCTGGGACCATAGGCGTGTGCCACCATGCTCAGCTAATTTTTGTATCTTTTTTAGACTCAGGGTTTCAACATATTGCCCAGGCTGGTCTCAAACTCCCGAGCTCAAGAGATCCTCCTGTCTTGGTCTCCCAAAGTGCTGGGATTACAGGTGTGAATCATTGTGCCTGGCCTGTGCATATGTTTTAAAATGGGATTTCTCTTCCTTCCTTTTGATGCCCCCACTCTCATACTTAGTTAACCATTTTGAATTCTGCTTAATAAGAAAAGTTTCCATTTTCTTCTTCTTTGGGGGACTTAGATATGATCTGCACCTAGTTGGTATGAAGATTTTCCATATTTTAAGATAAAAACTTTCTGTGTGCCAGAATCTTGCTGTCAAGAACTTCTTGGCTAATCACGAAGGAAGAATATAAGAATGTGAGTAAAGGCCGGGCGCGGTGGCTCACGCCTGTAATCCCAGCACTTTGGGAGGCCGAGGCGGGTGGATCACGAGGTCAAGAGATCGAGACCATCCTGGTCAACATGGTGAAACCCCGTCTCTACTAAAGATACAAAAAATTAGCTGGGCATGATGGCGCGTGCCTGTAATCCCAGCTACTCAGGAGGCTGAGGCAGGAGAATTGCCTGAACCCAGGAGGCAGAGGTTGTGGTGAGCTGAGATCGCACCATTGCACTCCCGCCTGGGTAACAAGAGCGAAACTCCGTCTCAAAAAAGAAAAAAAAGAATGTGAGTAAAAACAACTCAACAGTCCCTGAGAACAAATGCCATGACATGAACAAACATTCAGAATTACATAACCCTTTTAGTGACTGAAACACTGAGAATCATCCAATAATATTGTCATTTGATAACTACACAGTTGTGAATTTATGATACTCTTAAACTGGAGAGACATCTTGGTGCATACAGGTCAACCCTTTCATACATCATCATATACAAAAAGTACATACCTCCTTAGGAATTAAAGTGTAATACCTTCTAGCATAAAATGCTTAAATGAAGATTTTAAGGTAGTACTACAGTGAGCATTCCTATATGAATTTTCCTGCTTATCTCATGTATAGCAGAAGATATTAAATTTCTAGGTAAGTTTTTTTGTGTGTGTGTGTGACAGGGTCTTGCTGATGGAGCAGGACCCAGGCTGGAATACAGCAATGGTCACATGGTTCACTGCAGCCTCAATCTCCTGGGATCAAGTGGTCCTCCTACCTCAGCCTCCTGAGTAGCTAGGACTACAGACATGCATCACCACTCCCAGTTAATCTTTTCTTTTTTTTTTTTTTGTAGAGACAGGGTCTCACTTTGTTGCCTAGGCTGGTCTTGAACTCCTGGGCTCAAGCAATCCTTCTGCCTTGGCCTCTCAAAGTGTTGAGATTACAGGCATGAGTCACTGTGCCTTTCCTTAACATCAATCAGATTGAGATAATAACTTTCATAAAAGGGCAAAAGTATGTCAAGAAGCCCATTGTATTAGTCTGTCTTCACAGCACTCTAAAGAACTGCCCGGGACTGGGTAATTTATAAAGAGAGAGGTTAATTGGACTCATAGTTTAGCGTGGCTGGGGAGGCCTCAGGAAACTCACAGCAGAGAAGGAGCAAGGTACTTTTTTCACAAGGTGACATGAAGGACAATGAACGCAGGAGGAGCTACCAACCACAGAAGACCATCAGATCTCATGAAGTCACTCATTATCATGAGGACAGCATGGGGGAAACCACCACCGTGATTCAATTACCTCCACCTGGTCTCTCCCTTGACACATGGGATTCCGGAGATTATAATTCAAAATAAGACATTAGGTGGGGACCCAGCCAAACTTAATGTAATGTAAGTACCCATAGTACTTACATTACTTATTCCCTTAATCAGAACAGAGGTAATTGATTGGGGCTCGGCTCAGTGGAAAGGTCTGGCTGGTTCTTAATTCTCAGTGCTAGTTTGAATCTTGAGGTTAACTTCTTGCCTTCTAGAACTCGTCCTCTGTTTGGCTGAACTCTGAACCTTTCAGAAAGTAGGTCTTTGTCAAGCACTTACTCTATGCAAGGCAAAGAACCAACTACTGTGGAGTTTACCAACATGAATAAGGGGTAAGAAATAGTTTCTGTTGTCACATGGTTTACAGTCCTGCTGGGTAGGCCATCACAGTTCTTATCTTTCATTCTGGGGATGGATGAGATGAAAGTGGCCTTAAAATTAATCACAGTTCTCTCTACTTTCCCGTATCCCTGTGTTTTACCTATGTTGTTACATTATTTGTATGCTGACCTCCCTCAATGCTCTGTGCTCTCCAAAGCACGGGGGCTGGGTTGTATTTATTTCTGCATTGCTGCGTAGGTGTTTTGTAGAGAATAGGCTCTCAAAAAATATTTTTAATTAAAAGAATGTATTCAATTTCCTAGTTACAGTGGGTCAGCTTGTTCTGTACTAACATGGAAGTGACAAGAAGCTGGTGTTCCTCTATGCAGAGGTCCCCACACTAAATATCATCTTGGGTGTGCTTCACACTGTTGCACAAAGGTGCAGTGGAGTGAGACTGAGTAAGAGGACAGAAACAGTGGGGGTTTTGTCTCAGCTCTGGCATTAATTACTTATTTAACCTTGGGCAAGATACTTAAAGCTCTATCTCAGTTTCTTTATCTGCAAAATGGGAATAATAATGACTGGGCTGCCTATTTCCCACGACTGCTTTGAGGATCAAATGAGATAATACACTTAAAAGTGTTTTTGGAACGTCTGAAGCACAGCATAAATGCAAGACATTATTAAAAGAAATCTTCCTTTTAATTCCAGCTTCCACAAACATCTCATCACATATCCTTGGGTTCCTGGGTTACATGGAGAAATACATGGTGTAGCTCAACTTATGCTTCACGGCTCCCCAGAAGCTCTTCTGCAACATCCCCAACACACCACGACATTCTTCCAGTTTTGAATTGCTCCCCAGTTTATATCTATATGTTCCTCATTCAGCAGTTATGTAAAACATATATTATTGAGCACTTATGTGCACTACTGTGATGGAAACTGGGGAAAACAGAAAAGAGAGTTTCTGCCTGTGACCGTTTCTACAGCTTCTTAGCTCTGAGAGGACAGACGTGAGAACAAATAAGGGCCCAATTTGGCATTTATTTCGGAAGACAGTTTTATGTGAGTTTAAATTAGGAAAGATCTCTATGTATTTTTTTTAGTTTTGATTAAAACTAAAACAATCGGTAGCCCTTATTCATATTTTTCTAACATTAAAACTTATCTTGAAAATGTCTTCAGTCGTATCTTTCCCTTACTTCCAATCCTATTTACTCTTTAATTCTCTTGTTCTTCTTACCAGAATGTATGCAATAAGTTTAACACTGTAACAAATTCGACAAAAGTTCTACGTGAACATCATAGCTGCTTTCTTTAAAACACTTTGAGAAAGTGCACACTTATTTTTGCTTTTGTTTTTGTTTTTTTGAGATGGAGTTTCACTCTTGTTGCCCAGGCTGGAGTGCTGTGGTGCGATCTCGGCTGACTGCAACCTCTGCCTCCCAGGTTCAAGCGATTCTCCTGCCTCAGCCTCCTATCTGTGATTACAGGTGCCTGCCAGCATGCCTGGCTAATTCTTTATGTCTTTAGTAGAGATGGGGTTTCACCGTGTTGGCCAGGTTGGTCTTGAATTCATGACCTCAAGTGATCTGCCCGCCTCAGTCTCCCAAAGTGCTCAGAATTCAGGCATGAGTCACCCTGCCTGGCCTGAACATTTATTTTAATAATGTTGTCAGAGCTACAGTCACTTCTAGAGTTGTTCTTCTGTGATAACTGTCTTATATTCTTCTGAGTGTATTCTAATGGTGACAAAACTTATCTTTGCAGATGATTTTTAAAATGTGTATGTAGCCAAGTCACTTTGCAGTATCTTTTTTCGCTCTTGTTACCCAGGCTGGAGTGCAATGGCACGATCTCGGCTCACCGCAACCTCCGCCTCCTGGGTTCAGGCAATTCTCCTGCCTCAGCCTCCCGAGTAGCTGGGATTACAGGCACGCACCACCGTGCCCAGCTAATTTTTTGTAGTTTTAGTAGAGACGGGATTTCACCATGTTGACCAGGATGGTCTCGATCTCTTGACCTCGTGATCCACCCGCCTCGGCCTCCCAAAGTGCTAGGATTACAGGCGTGAGCCAACGTGCCCGGCCACTTTGCACTATTTTTGGTGAATAAAGAGGAAGATTGAACTGGTAACACTGTGGGTGAACAACTAAAAAATAATGTTATCTTTCTCTGAACATACTTGCATGAGAGAAATTCCAAAACTGTTTTGCCTGTGTTCTTTTTGACAAGGGTTTCTAGTATTCCAGTGTGGCTGCTTACACTAACAGTACTTGCTTACCTGAGTGCTTCGTAGCACACCACCTTGGAACTTCACAGGTCTCCGTCCATACTGACTTGCCCTTGCCTAGTGTTGTTTTACATTCTAGTTCAACATCTATTATGGGATACACACTGGGGATGAATAGGCTATGGTCCTTGCCCATGAAGAACTCCTAATGTAGTTGAGAACACAGAAATACAGAGTCCTGTGTGAAAAATAAATACTGGTGTAAGATAAAGAAGTGTCAGTGGAAGACAGCAGAGGAACTGTCTGCTAGGGGTAGGAATTTATTGTGGTGTCAGCAAAGCTTTCTTAGGACTGAAGGATGAATTATGATTAGAAGTTCATTAAGAGGAGGAGGTAAGGGGACTACAGGAGTCACTCCAAGCCAAAGGAACAGAAGGTACAGAGACTGAAACAGCAAGATATGTTTGGGGGAATCTCAAGTTATTCAATACTGTTATTGTGTGAAGTTCACCACGGGGGCATAGAGGACAGGAGATGGGGCCCAGTGATGGAAAGGCCTTGTATGTACTATTTTTAAAAGTTTGAATTTTATCCTGTAGAGTCAGGGAGAGGCTCTACAGGTAGGATTTCCCCTCCCAACAGGATTGTAAACTCCCACATCCAATTAGTCACATAGGTTTTGCTCCAATCCCTACCCGCATTTTTTTTTTCTTCAGGATTGTCTCAGATCCATTCCTTCTGAAATCTACCTCATTAGTTCAGGTCTTCTCCAATCTGTGCCTGGACTGTTTCACCAACACTTGACTGGTCCTGGGCTCCAGTTCACCTCTCGCTCCCTACAATCACCTCTGTACAGGAATATCAGAGCAACCTTCCTTTCCATGGGTCTTAACTCTGTTTAAAAAAAGCTTCAGTACTTTTCTATGACCTGAGAGGTGGCTGCCTCCCCACCCTTTCAGCTTGCCATTCAAGGTTGCATAATTTGGTCCCAACCCCTTTCCCTCTTTGATTCCTCTCACTGCTAACAGGGCCCAAACTCATTTACTTACTCTTTTGACTGTACCTTTGCTTTCATGAGGGCTCTCTCCTGGAATGATGTGTCCATACAACTATTGTTGTTGTTCTTACTTTTAGTTCCTTTCTTAAAAGCCCACTTGTGCCCAGGCCTGATCAAGCCCCCTACTCACCTGCCCTGGAATTAACTACCATAGTCTCTTAATATCTGTATCTATATATACCCATCCACAGAAAATGTGTAGTATTGTTTTGAAAAAATACATAAATGGTATACTTTGTCTCCCTCTGCAATGAGTTTTTACACTATCATTTAGTTTTTAGGATTTATCCCTACTGACATACATGAGCACAGTCTTTTCAGTTACTGTGTTGCATTTCATTTTATAAGTATACGTTATTCATCCATTCCTCTGAGGGTGGGCATTTACGTCGTTTTCAAGGTTTTGTTATTACAGCGTTAAAATGAGTATGTTTAGCTTAGGCGGTCTCCTCGTCGTATAGAAATTTTACTGACCCCTCAAGATCCTGCCTTCATCTCCGCTGCTCTGTGAAAGCCTTCCCTGAACCCCGCAGCCCACAGCAGCAAAGTCTTGGTCCTCAAAATCGCTTGTGCATCTTTGGTGTCATTCCGCTGTGCCAGGCACACAGCTCTGCAGAGCAAGGCACTTAAGAAATACTTGCTACACGGGAGAACGAATGAATGAATGAGTAGAGCAGCACCACTCGGTGACGGTTCTATCCCCTTTTAATGGACTTTGGCGCCTTGGCCCCCTTTCCTTCTTTGACAGCGCTGGTCCTACGCCAGCGCATTCCTCTAGCTAGCAGTGTGTGGACGTGTGGGTGTGGGGGCGACACAGGACTCACTGGCCGCGGGCCGCCTCTCCCTTCAAGTTCACGGTCCCGGCAAACGCCAGGGCTTGAAGTTCCGAGTTCTACCCCACCCCCCTCGGCCCCCACGCCCCCCCCACACCCCCCACGCTCCCCCACACCCCCCACGCTCCGCACGCTCCCCACGCTCCCAGGCTCCCCCACGCCCCCACGCCCCCCACGCTCCCACCCTCCCCCACGCTCCCCACGCCCCCACGCTCCTAGGCTCCCCCACGCCCCCCCACGCTCCCCACGCCCCCCCCACGCTCCCACGCTCCCCACGCCCCCACACGCCCCCACCCTCCCACGCCCCCACGCCCCCCCACCCCCCACGGTCCCCCACGCTCCCCACACCCCCCCACGCCCCCACGGTCCCCCACGCCCCCCCACGCTCCCCCACGCCCCCTCGGCCCCCAAGCTCCCTCCGCCTGCCGAAGCGCGGCAGCGCCGACCGAGTTAAGGCGCGGCGGCCCCCGGGGCTTCTGGAGAAAGATGCGGCCGGCGACGGGGACTTGTAGTAGATCCCTCCGCGCGGAGCTCGGGCCGGCGCTTCTTCCTGCGGGAAACCCCTGGGTGCCCAAGGCGGCGGGGCCGGGTCCGCGGCGACAGGGGGGCGGGGCTTGCGGTGGGAGGAGGCGGCCGAGGCGGAAGGACACACGAGGCTGCTTCTCCGCACACCCGAGAAAGTTTCAGCCAAACTTCGGGCGGCGGCTGAGGCGGCGGCCGAGCAGCGGCGGGCCCCGGGCGGGGGGAGTCCGGGCATTTGCGCCGGGGCTTCGGAGCGCAGCGCCAGGGCCCGAGCCTCTGAAGCGGGAGGAGGGGAGGAGAGAGTGGGGCTCCCCTGTCGGGACCCCCTCCCCATGTGGATCTGCCCAGGCGGCGGCGGCGGCGGCGGAGGAGGCGACCGAGAAGATGCCCGCCCTGCGCCCCGCGCCGCTGTGGGCGCTGCTGGCTCTCGGGCTGTGGTGCGCGGCCCCCGCGCGTGGTGAGTATCGGGCTGCGGGGCGCTGTCTGCGGCGCCCGGGGCCGCCACCTGGGGCGACCTTTTCCCCTCGGTCCTCCTCTGTGCGGGAAGGCCGGGCTCGGCCGCTCGCCGGGCGCCCGCGAGTTTGGACATCGCCGGGGGCCCCTCCCGTGGCGCCCCCGCCGCCTCCCGGGGTTCCCCGCCGCCTTCTGCTCCCCGCGGCTCGGGACGCCTCGCACGCCTTGGCCGGAGGGAGGCCGGCAGCGAGTCTCAGAAGCTCCTTTTTCCTGGCGCCAGGGCGCAGGGAGGTGGGCAGCTTTGCCCTTCGGGTTCCGCGTTTCCTGGGGTCGAGCGAGAGCCGACGGCGGGCCGCGGAGGGGCTGAGCGAAGGAATGCCAGATTCCGGCGTGGAGAGAGGGGGCTGGGCCGCCGAGCTCCACGGCCTGCACCTTCGCGGCCCGCCCGGGCTGTGCTCACGGGCCGGGTGTGAGGCTTGCTTTGGATGGGGACGGAGTTTGGGGCGCGCCTGACTTTTGACACTCCGACTCGACCGAAAGTCCGGAGGAGCCGGGTGTGCTGCTAGCGTCTTGGAAAGGTGGAGGCAGGAGAAGTAGGGCAACTGGTGTGGCTGCATGCTGAGGCACATGATTTAAAAATCTCAACTGCTGTTATTCTTTCCGAGGCGCGGAGCTCTGCTGCAGTTTCAGGCTGTGTCCAGACCCAGGAATGTGGTGTGACGATCACCAACTCCTCCAACCTGGCAGCAGGATTTGCTGCTCCTTTGGCATGGCTGGGGGTGGGGCACGGGCGGGTAAGGAAAAGTGGATACGTTAATTCAAAGGGCTTCCTTAGAAAGCCTCTTTATGGTTGGATATTTCTAACACGGTTGGAGCGAGGAAAGGGAATCGAGTCATATCTTCTCCATCCCACCCACACTTTTAGATTCTGGATTTCTTCAGACTCGTCGGGGGAAATAACTTGGACTTTGAAGGCCTGCTCTGTAATCCTGGATTCAAATCCAGCTCTGCTGTATGAACTCACCAATAAAATGGGAATGAAATTACGCAGTTAATAGGATTAATTACAATAATGTATGTTAAAGGGATGGCACTCTAAAGGCGTTTCAGGGCTGAGGCTGTGTTTTTTTCTTCCTGAAATTGATGCTTACAGTGGGATGGTGTCTTGTGCATGCTTGTTGAACAAAAAGGGAGCCCTTTCTTTTTCTGAGCCTAATCTGAACAAAGATTTTACCTTCACCAAAAACTGGTACATGAACTACATATTTTTTTTTTTCAATGAAAAGGTTAGGAAGATGATGAGCTTCAGAAAAATATGGTCTTTGTTCATTGTTAACAGGCTGTCGACATGTCAATCGCAGGTATTTAAAAAGAGAGCAAGGTTATTTATCACCTGAAAACAGTACTGAGTTGTTCAGCACCAACTAGATTCTTCTTGGAAAGTTCAAATTTCATTCACCTCTAGGTCACTAAGAATTTCAGAAGCGGACCAGAGACTTTGCAGTGATGAAGCAAAGCTGTTGTTTCTGAAACATTTAGTAACGAGCATATGACGGTGTTTTTGCTTTTCCTTTTTCTTTGAGTAAAAACTGTAAGTGTAGCTTTAGAAGACAGAGGAGTATAATCAATGGGACAGTCTCAGGACCACAATCCTTGGTCTGCCATTAACTTGTTTTGGTAAATAACTTAATCTTCATGATCCGTCGTCTCCTCACCTATGAAACTGGACTGAGAAAAATAGCCTGCTTTAGAGAATTGGAGGGAATAATAAATATGATTGTAAAGTGATTACGAAATTAAGTATTAAATAATCCGATGTCAGAAATAGGATTACTCTGACACACAGGGCTTCTTTTATTCTAGGATCTCAGTGCACAAAACGATGCCCTCCACCTCTGCCCTGCTGAGGTGCTGCGAGTATTAGGTGAGTTTTAGGTAGTCAAGTTGAGTGTTAGTGAAGTTGACTGAAGGGGTAGGATTTAGATATTTTGATTTTTAGGCAAGTATTCCTTAGATGCTAAACTACTGCCGTAGCAGAGGTTTCGAAGCCTGTTTCTTGGTACAAATCTTTAATCTTAGAGTCTAATGTGAAGGCTTCTTGAATCCTCCTAATTTATTACTGTGTTTTGCTAAGGTACCAATTACAGTGCACCCTTCCAAACTTTTGAGTGTTCCTGTGTTTGGCTTGTGGCCAATTGTTAATTTAAACATCACGGAATTTCTAAGGCAAGGAGCTGTCAGCCCGTATGTCCCATTGTCTACAGCTATCCAGGACCACCCCCTTGCTCCTTGTTTTCTTTTGCTTTGCAGTGGGAAGTGACTCCCTGATTTTGCTGCCTGCTAATTTCTCAGCTGAATTCTTCTCTTGCTTAAACAAAATCAGAGTAATTTTCTTTCGGATGGAGATGAAATTTACCCTAAAACTATTTTTCCTTTCACTTTTTTCTTGTTCTTTCTACATTATTATTCCTTTTTTTTTTTTGGTGTGGTGGCGGGGGGAGGAGATTGATTATTCCTTTCTCTCTTGTTTTTCTGAAAATTTAGATTAAAAAAAATTTACCCATTACTTCTTGGCATCTCTCTGCTCCATTCCCACTCCACTGCCTCTCCTGTAGGTTTCTGTGGCATAGAGGAGCAACTTTTGTTTCACCTGGATTGTAGTTGCTGACTTCAGGACCTTTAGAGAATGTTTAAATTCAGTGGGATATGCTTGGATGCTTCAGAGCAGCCTTACAATACATTTTAAAAATATCACACCCACAGAAATTCTATTTTGCCCACAAAATTTGCATTGATCTGGTTCCCACTCTGTGATGCCATTCCTAGTGATTCTCCTCCCTACCCCTTCCACTGTGGTAGAAAAAAACCTCTGTGTCCTGGCTACATCAAAATCTACTGGAGTGAATCTTGGACTCAGCACCCAGGGCTTCTGATAAGGTAGGTTTGATAATCCACATTTTTTTCAAGGTTTACAGGTGATTCTGACAAGTAACCTGGTTGCAACCCACTGATTAAGTACTTTTTTTTTTTTTTTTTGCCTTCAGGTGTGTGTATGAGATCTTTCTAAATTTAAGAAATTTTCATAATGAATGTAACATTAGTCATTCTGGTGTTCAATGCTTCTGACTCAAGGAATTTTAAAATTGCTAACATAAGAGCTGTAGGATAGTATCATTTCTTCTGTAATCTGGGTACAGTGTGTCTGGACTGACTCTTTAGAAGGGCTTCATATATTTGGATGATACTATAAATTCTCCACTTCTCCTTTTCCTTTTTCTTCTGTTATCTTTTTTTCCTTAAATGTCATTCATACATGTCATTTTTTGACCCTTTATCTGTACATCTGCAATGGTTCTAGAGTAAAAAACTCCAAGGCGTGATTTGAATAAAAATATAATAAGGAATTTTGCATAATTTTCTTTATATTATGGTCACACTCTGTAGTTATATGCTTCCTTTCTTATGTCTCAGTCTGAATGCCTAAATTTGAACTATTAGTTTTCCTTCCACCCTTTCCTGATTGTCCTTTTTTTTTTGTTTTCCCCCCTTTCTCAGCAAATGACTTGAAACCAAAAGGTCTTTTTCTCTGTCAGTCTGCCATATCTGTAGCATTTTGGAAAGATCACTGAACTAGGAGCCAGAAGACCAGGATTCTTCTTCAGTTTGTTATTCATTGGTTTGATGACCTTGTAGGAGAGCCACTGTTTTGGTTCTCTGTTTTCCAATGTATATTGTCCTTGGTCACAGAGCCAATTAGAGTCGAGACTAGAATTCCTCTCTTCTGGTATCCGCTGCCTTACTCCCTCTCCACACTGTTTCCATCTTGTGTACAAATGAGTTTATGTACACAAAAACTCTTATAACATCCTCAAGTGCTTATTGTTAATGTGTGCATGAGGAAAGAATTGTCTTTTCATTTATGTGTTTATTCTAATGCCCACACCTCTACTCCTGTACCTGGCATGATGCCTTGGCATCCAATAGGTACACAATAAATATTTGTTCAGTTGAACAATTACTTTGAGTCATTTTCTTATTTTGGACAACTGTGGTACTCCTAGACATTTTAAAAATAGTATTTACAAAAGTCATGTTTACCTTCCATTTGGGGAAAAACCAAGTTTTTCCCTTCCCCAGATGTTTCATTTAAACTTGTAATTTAAAATTTCTTTTTGTGTGGGGTTTCTTTTTCTTTTTCTGATCACTTCTGCAATTTATAAAGGTCACTTTGACTTCGGAATCTCACTTCAAAGGCACTGGCATCCACCCCCTGCCTCTCACTCAAATTTGCTTCCACTGCTCCCTGCGTTGCTATATTACTAGGCCAGCAATTTCTATTATTTTGTTCAGAATAGCCACACCTTTTTGTAATTCTGGGACTAGTCATTTTTGGAATACTATTTTTAAAATTAGAGTTAACTAAGTTTATGTTTCTTTTGATTTTTTTTTTGAGATTGTTTTCATTGAGTTGGGTATTACAAACTTGTACTGGGCTGAGAGAATATGTACCTTTAGTAAAGTATATTTGCTTTTTTCCCCCACCAAGACAGTTCCCTAAACACTACTGACAAAAACTAAAGGTAAAATGTGATGAATAAATATTTGGGAGAATCACATGGTGTCGAGTCGTCTCTGCCACAAGGTTTTGCTCCTTGAGGGCCGGGAAGGTGCTACACACATTTCTTCTCTGTCTACAGAACTTTTCTGGCATGTGCCCCCAGTTCAGAGTCAACTGAGCAGCAGGTCTCAGTCACAGCATGTGTGACTCCTGCTCTCCCACCTTTAGAAAATTCTACAGGAGAGGCTGCGGGTGAGTTGAGGTGTGTTTCTATGTTCTTTTTTCCTTTGAAGAGATAGGGTCAGTTGGAAGCTGACCCCACCCACAGATTTTTATGCTGTCTCTTTTAATTAACTAAGGAGTGGCTGAAATTTTCCTCTTTGTTGACTTATGCATTGGCAGGAACTTTAAAATTCATCTAGACTTTTTGTCCATCCCTTGCTGGGTCTGATCTTTGCGACATTCTGCTCAAGGGGTAGCATACCTGCTGTCTTCCTGAACATCTCTTGTGGGAGACAGCTCTACCACAGCAGTTTATTCCATCTTCGGCCAGCTCTAATTCTTGGAAGGATCTTGTATTCAGCTGTCATCTGTCTCCTCATGACTCGTCCTCATTGACATCTACCCAGAAATTTGTTTCAGAGTCCTGAGACCTATGCAGGTGATAGGGACCCAAAGAGGTGCTTATATGTACCCTTCACTGAACTGACATGCAGCCCTCCATAAAAGGAGTCAAACCCAATGAGGAGCATGAAGATGACCCTGTCTAGGGTGATTGCTCAGGTAAAGCATCTTAGCCCTGCTTGTTTCATACCTTCCGGAACAGGTGGGCACAATGGGAGGATAACATTTATCAAGCAGTGTTTCCCTAACCTCTCTTACGGTAAGAATAGCTAGGATGTTCTCACGGAGATTCTGATTCAGTGGGTCTGGAATGGCATCTGAGAATCTGTATGTTTAAGAAATAGCCAGGTGATTCTTAACATGAGGAAAGTTTTTGAATCGCTGCAGAGTGAATCTGGGAAATCAAGGTTTTTGTGTGTTTCCTTTTGTTTTTTGAGAGTATTAGAGACAGGTTGCTTTGGCTGGATCCTGTGATCATTTTTCCCCCTTGGAAGTGCCTGCTTCTTGCTGAATGCCTAGCTTACTACAGAGAAGGAAGCTGCTGTGGTATAAGGTTAGTAAAGCTGTTTTGTCTTAAAAGAAATTTGCTAAATCCAGTGTCTTCAGACTTCTGTTTGTGTTGCGTGACTTTTCTGGAAGCCTCCTTATTCCTCCATTAAAATGTTACCTGAGATGATAGAATGTGTACGAGTTCCATAGCATTTTTGGTATCCACTAAAGAATTCTGTCTCCAGCCCTTGTGAATGGTGCTTCCTTTGAGGATTTCTGCTTTGTTAGCCCATTAACACATATTCGGTGTCAGCAGTTTCCCTCAGATGTGCTAGTGTGAAGAGATAGAAAGGTCATTCATTTCTGGCAGTTCTGCTTTTGGGGAGTCTGGGCTGCGGCAGCAAATGGAATAAGGAAAGGAAAATAAAGGAGAAATCTAGGGCCTCTGGAGCAGAACAGACAAACCTGCCAGAAGGGGCACAGGATTGCTCCTCTTACAGAGACCTTGATAGGAAGAAGGAAGTGGCTTTAGATCTGAAGGCACATGCTCATGGGCTTGAGACAGGACAAACAGCACTGTTACTGGTAGTGGTAGGAGGTTTGCTGTAGATCTGTTTTTTCTCCTCTCCTCTCCTTTTTGAGGGGAATTTTATCTGTATGGCAGAACATACGTTGTGGCCTTAAAAAGAAGAGTAAAGCCAAGAAAGGGGGATGATAAAGCCATAGCTTGGAGTAAGAAAAGCAAAAGAAATTCGTGTATATTTATATACACAAATTAATACAATACTTTTTCTTAAAATTATTGTATTAATTTGTGTATATAAATATACACGTTTCTATGTAATTCACTGGTGAGATCACTAGCCCTCAACTGTAAGATTCACTGTCTTTGTAGTTCTGCTGTCTTAGTGGTGTCTTGGGGGAGCATTGTGGTGTGTTGTCACACTTAATTCGTATGTTTCCCTTGGCATCATGTGGTAGCAAGTACAGGATATTCTACTCTTCTAGATGTGTGGGAATCATTGACCAAGTAGAAAATATGGCCCTGCCCCCAAAGAGCTGACATCATCCTGAAGACAAGACAGATAAGCACACAATTAGGAATATGAAATAGAGTTATTTCATCATTTATCTGTGCTCTCTGAAAGCAGTTTCCTGCAGTCAGGGTGACTCAGAGATGTAGGCTCTTGGGGAGTAAACTTCAGGTCTTAATACCACCAGGGCAAGGTGACCTTCAGCTCACCCTTGCTGGGCTTGTCTGCTGTTGTGAGCTGTCTGCCATTTTCCTCTTTGTATGTTGTAATTTACAAGTATTAGAACTTGGCTTGGGGAAAAGACAAAGACCCCTTTGTCTGGTGAGGGTGTAAATATAAATTTGGCACATGTTGTGGTGTCTATTATGTCTGTTAGTGGGTTTGTGGCAAGAGAGTGCTGTGTTCTTAGTCCTGAATGCCAAGCATGATCTAGGACAAGTTATGGTGGAAATACCTCCTTCGGAAGATGCAGTTCTCAGTGGCAGTAGCTGAAGGAACTTCTCATCACAGCCAGGCAGCCATTTAAGTGTGGCGTGGACACACCCAGAGCTGCCGCCGCAGGTGGCATTGATTAATCATACTAATATCTCCCTCACCCTTTTGTACTTGTCTTGGCAGAAGCCTGTTCTACTTGCTCCCCAAAAGCTTGGGCTTTACTAGGTATGATTGTACAAGCTCTTGGGGTTTCACCTTATTGTCCCTTGCCCCTCTTGCCTTTCTGGCCAGCTACGTGGGTCCAGCCATGGTACCCTTGGTCTTCTGGCCAGGCAGTGAGGGGCGGGGTTTTTCTTTTCATTGGATTGAAGCACTTGAAGCACCTTTCCCTGGAGGCTTGCCTAGGGCAGTTTCTGGTCTCCAAGGCAGTTCCTTCTGCAGGATACTGGCAGCCGGCAGAACTCGGGGTTCTTTGAATGCATCCGCCAAACATCTTGCCAAAATGGACTCATTGCTGCACGAAGACAGGTTGGATCTATGGTGTTGCAGACCTGTTTCTGGATTGAGAGTCGCTGTCTCACCTTATATATGTTTATTCATAGGGTGAATGTACGTGTGTATTTTGTGAAGTGAGGAAAACATGATGATAATACTGTGGTTGGAGTTAGATATTGCATCCTAAATATGTTGTCTTTTAACAAATAGCATTCCTTTAAAATACAGTTGTGCTTGCTGAATAAGTTGTACAAGAAGCTGTGGTTACATTCTAAAATAAACTGCCTTGTTCTGAGGCAGGCACATTTTAAAATTGTTGTTGGCTTCTTTTTAATCTCTTTTTGTTCTCGTGTGTGTGTGTGTGTTTGCGTGAGAAGATTTTGGAAGTTTTTAAGCATCAAATATTTTCCTTTTTTTTTTTTTTTTTTTGAGACAGAGTTTCGCTCTCGTTACCCAGGCTGGAGTGCAATGGCGCGATCTCGGCTCACCGCAACCTCCGCCTCCTGGGTTCAGGCAATTCTCCTGCCTCAGCCTCCTGAGTAGCTGGGATTACAGGCACGCGCCACCATGCCCAGCTAATTTTTGGTATTTTTAGTAGAGATGGGGTTTCACCATGTTGACCAGGATGGTCTTGATCTCTTGACCTCGTGATCCACCCGCCTCGGCCTCCCAAAGTGCTGGGATTACAGGCTTGAGCCACCGCGCCCGGCAAATATTTTCAATAATCTATTTAAACTGGTACCTAGCAGGGAGAGGTTGTTCTATTGGTATACTTAACCAACATGCAAATAGGAATAACTGAATACTGTTTACTCACTAATCTATTCGGTTGAGTTTCTAAGCATGGATAGTCACAAAACTAGAAAATACTAATATGTTAACTTTCTAAATGGTAAATGTGGGAAGCTGCAGAGACATTTTAGTTTTGTTTAATTCTCTCCTTTCACACGCTTTGGGCCAGACACCACTGTCAAGACACATCGAAGTTTGAGGACGTGTTTATTTTGGTTATTACTTTTATTATGTCTTTGTTTGCTGTGAATATGGCTTTATTTATTTGCGAGATATTCTTTAGTTGGAAATATTAAGGGCATTTACTTTATTACAATGTTTAAAGATCTTACTAATCTTCATGAAGATTTTTAGGGAAAAGACTATATCCTGAGAATTGCTCAAGTCTTTGGCATTATGTTGCTATTTAAAGTAAGTAACAATATGTAGTGCGTCCTCTGGTACTTTTTTCAAAGAGAGTTAAGGAAAATGGTTGTAACTAAAAACAAAGATTGTTAACAGTTTGAGGTAGCTTTACATAGCAATAGAATTATTCCTTATGTTTACACATAATTAACTCATATTTATACTTGGTTGATTTTCTCTGGCACCTTTACAAGATTTTTTATTTTTGTAATATAAAAAGTAATTATGTTTGAAAAAGTAGTTAAGGATGTTTAAAGAATCGAGAAAAGTGTAAGTAAAATGTCTACAATCATGGCACCATTAATTTTTTGGTATACATCTTTGGTTTGTTTTTTTACCCTTAGATTGAGAAAAACTGTTGATTCATTATCTATCTATCTATCGATCTATTTATAGATCTGTTCATATATAGATAAAGTTTCTGTTCTGCCTTTCTTTAATGATTATAGTTTTTTCATATTTTCAATTATTTTTCATAAATTTAATTTTTTTTTTTTTTCGAGATGGAGTTTCACTATTGTTACCCAGGCTGGAGTGCAATGGTTCGATCTTGGCTCACCGCAACCTCCGCCTCCTGGGTTCAGGCAATTCTCCTGCCTCAGCCTCCTGAGTAGCTGGGATTACAGGCACGCACCACCATGCCCAGCTAATTTTTTGTATTTTTAGTAGAGACGGGGTTTCACCATGTTGACCAGGATGGTCTCGATCTCTTGACCTCCTGATCCACCCGCCTCAGCCTCCCAAAGTGCTGGGATTACAGGCGTGAGCCACCGCGCCCGGCCCATAAATTTAATTCTAATGACTATATAAAATTCTGATTAGTAAGATTCTAATTCTAATTAATAGGGTGACTATGTTTTGACCACTCTTCTTTGGTTGCATATTTGGTTGATTCTAGCTCTTTCCCCCCCTATATAAATGATATTATCTTCATACAGAAAGAAGTTTCTTCCTTTAGGATTCTTCCAGTTCACTAGATTTCCAGAAGAAAAATAGTACATCAAAGAGTGACATTTAAAAATCAGCCAGTAGAATTGTTAAAAACCGGAAGACGTAAGAGACATTCAAGGTCTTCGGTGATTCCACCACCTCTAGCCATAACCCATGGTTAACATTTTGATGCATATCAGTATTTTTTCTGTTATTAAAATTGGGATTTTTAATGTACGTGCAGTTATATTATTTCCTTCTGCCCAACTTAAAATCATATGAACATTTTCCTACATAAGTAAATATTCTTTAAGAATATGATATTAATGGCTGCATGTTGTTCGATCCTAAGGATGCACTATATTTCATCTAAACTGAAGTCTATTTTTAGTTTACATTTTCATAATTATTAACAATGCTGTAATGAACATGTTTGTTCCTAAATCTTGGTGGGAATATTTATTTCCTAACATAAACTCCCAGAAGTCAAATTATTGTATCAGAGTATGCACCTCTCTGTGGCTTTATATTCTTTATATTCATATGAAAAAGAAAAACCAAATTCTTTTTCATATGGTTTGACCAAATTATACTTTCATTAGGAAAATATGAGACCATCGGTGTTTCTAACTATTGTCAATGCATTTGATAAGCGGTAGATACTACTAAATCTTAATTTGCCTCTCTGATTACAGTGATGTTGAATTTTTTTTTAATATCGTCAGTGGCATTTGTATTGCCTTTTTTTCTACTTTTTTTGGGTAAATTATGTCTTTTACTCATTCACTTATTTTGTTACTGATTTGAAAAAGCTCTCTAAATATTAAGAGTGTTAGTCTTTTGTCTTAAATGTGTCACAATATGTATGGAAATAATTAGCAGTATATAACATCAAATTGCTACCAATGTTGATATAAAAATTGTTCATTTTATAGGTTAATTTTTTTTTAACCCTTTGGTTTCTAATGATATTGGTTAATTGTTAACTGGTGTTTTCTGTAGCTACTTTAAAGTTCTGATTTGACTGTATCATAAATCAACATGCTTTCGGCTTGAATGTGCCCAGGAAATGTACATTTACTTCAATACTTAATTTAAAAAATACATTGGAGGAAAGCAATGTCTTCTGGAGACAAATACATGATTTTGGGTGGGAGAGGAGTGATCTGCTACTGTCCTCCTTTTCTAGGTAGTCAAGATTTTTGAAGCATTTAACATCCCTGAAAGGCAGGACTAATGCTATGTCCACCATGCACTGCTAATTCTGACACTTTGACCTAATGGATAAGCCAGTACAGTGGGTCTAGCCAGTCGCCTTGGTCAGAGAACAAGATGACTAAGATTCTCTCCCCCTTTCCTCACCAAATTGATTAGTTGTAGGACAGAACTGACTGAAGCAACCTGTTGTTTTGGCAACCCATGGACACCACCTGTTTCTTCCATTTCTCCGTCCAGCCTCCCACTGCCCTAGTGCAGTGCTCTGTGCACAGTGGGTAGGAGATCAATGTTGTTGCTAAAGAATGTTGCAATAAAGAAGAGTAGATTGCTTTTTTTCCAAGCTTGTGTGTTTTTAAGGCACCCCACTGCTTTTGACATTCGTTGCTCCAGCTGAACTGCTCCATGCTGAAGCCCTGCAGGTCTCAAGTGTTTGGTGCAGAGTAATTTCAGGCCATATGAATGCTTTCTTAAGTATCATTGGAATTTACTGGGCTGGCTGTCTGCCAGCTATTACCATATTTAGCATGAAGAGACCTGGGGAATGAGGACATTTCTGGTCAACCAAGGAAGGAAACCTATTTGAAGGATTGTAACATTTTTTTTTCTTTTTTAAATGGGGTAGTTAGATTGAGACTCAAATTTGTGACCACAAGTTTGTTGACTCAAATTTGTTTCTGTGCCCCGTCACAAAACTAACTTACGAATAGGAAAAGAGATTTAATAGTGAAGTTCTTTCTCACTCTGAAGCCTAATGCTCTTTCTGGGAGGAAGTAAGAGAGTTACGGATGTCCAGACTGTGCACTGAGAAGCTTAACCAGCAGGTGAAGCTGTTGATTGAAAACATAGGTTGATGAGTATTCTCATTTTTCTCCTTTGAAGCTTTCAGAAGTTTTCTACTTTGTCCTGGTCTAAATTTATTTTGGCCCAGCCCTTGTCTCCACCCTACATTTCAAACCATTATTAGCCTTCCCTCTATGGCTTAACATTTCTCTGCCTCAGTTTTTTCTGTTTTAAAGATGTGTTTGGAAGGACCAGTAAATACAATTAATATAAAAATTACTTTTATAGAATCAAACAGCCTCCAACATTTCTATGGAAACATATAGTTTCTATAATATCCTTACACAGTGGTATCTTTTAATCCTCACAAACTTGATGCAAGTGGAGCCTCCACCGAGATACTGCAGACGGTTAGGTGGCTTGGATATCATTGTTTACTCCTACATAGTGAGTGACAAGTTTAAGCTGGTACTTAAACTTGTGGCTTGATTTTTTTTTTTTTTTTTTTTCTTGAGACAGAGTTTCACTCTTGTTGCCCAGACTTGGGTGCAGTGGTGTGATCTCCGCTCACTGCAACCTGCACCTCCTGGGTTCAAGCAATTATCCTGCTTCAGCCTCCTGAGTAGCTGGGATTACAGGCATGTGCCACCACATCCGGCTGATTTTTTTAGTAGAGATGGGATTTCTCCATGTTGGTCAGGCTGGTCTCGAACTCCTGACCTCAGGTTATCCACCTGCCTCGGCGTCCCAAAGTGCTGGGATTACAGGTATGAGCCACCGCGCCCAGCCCTTGTGGCTTGATTTTTTAAACATCGAAATGTTTTTTCTTTTTTAGAGATTTTACTATGTGTCTGTCATTCTGCTGGGGGCTTTGCAAATATTGCTTCATTTAATTAATATGGCTATCATTTGGGGTAGACAGTATTTTTCTACATTACGAATAAGGAATTTGGAATTTAGGTTCACATCTTTGCATGTTGGCATATGGTTAGGGAGGGGTGTAGCCAGGATTCAAACCCCTTTCTGGCTCTAGGGCCGCTGTAGTAAATCATGGTGGTTTATGTACATTCATACACTTAACACTTTGCAACAACCCTAAGAGATAGGGGTAGGTATTTGGGGAAACTGAAGCTTCTAACATGCTCAGAATAGTGCAATTAGTAAGTAGCTTAGTTGGGATTCAGAGCTAGATGTGTCTCCACAACCCTCACTCATTCCAGATGCCTATTTTTTATGACATGTATAACTAAAAATTAATTCAAAAAACTACCTTTTATGACATGTCAACCAGTTAGGACTCTTTCTTTTGTATTTTCTGAATAAGTAAGAAATGGATGGACATTAGTTGACTGATACATTGATGGCTCTTAACCTTCTTTCAGTTGATTTCCATTACCAGGACAAGCAAATATAATTTGGAGGGAAAAGAGGGGTGTTTCCATTAAGGATGAATTTCTAAGCCACAAAGGGCCACAGTGATGAACTCTTCAGAGGACTGCTCAGGAGCAGTGGCCCTTCTCTTCTGGGCTCTGCCTGGGGCGTTCCTGTTTGTATTTATGGAGACGTGTCCTTCAAAGGCAGTTGCCAGCTTTGGTGGGGGGAAGGTTGGAATACGTAAAAGCCTGGCTCTAAATTTACTAGCCCTGCGTTCTCTTCGCTAGTTTCTGAAGCATGATGTGTCTCAATTTTATTATTTTAAAAATAAAGATAGTAGCAGTATATAATTAGAGTTGTTATGAAGATAATATCAGTTTATACGTGTTAGATTCATTGGACAATAACAGGCACATAGTAAAAGTGCAGGAAATAGTTGTTGGTAGCGGTATTATTTTATCTTGCAGCGCAGACTGGCTTCTTGGTGCATTCATTTTTTTTTAATCAAAAGTGGATGAGTGATTGGAAACCTTCATGAGGAAACAGGAGCATCATCTTTGCAGCATGTGGATGGTTCACTGGTTTCCTGTGATCTAATAAATATCCAAGGGTTTCGTATTTGAGTCTGTTCCCTTAATGACATGCACTTTCAATCTGGGGTGATTTTGTCCACAGGCATACCTCATTTTATTGTGTGTTCCCTTTTATTGTGCTTCACAGATTTTGTTTTGTTTGTTTTTTTTTTTTTACAAATTGAAGGTTTGTGGTAACCCTATGTCAGGCAAGTGCATTGGCACCGTGTTCCCAACAGCATATACTCAGTATATGTCCCTATGTCAGCATTTCTTAGCAATGTGTATACATTGCTAAACTCAGGTGTATACATTATGTTTTAGACATAATGCTCTAGCACACTTAATGGACTACAGCATGCTGTAAATATGACTTTTGTATGCATTGGGGAACTGAAACATTTCTGACTTGCTTTATTGTACTGATGATCTGGAGCTGAAGCCCCAGTGTCACAAAGGTATGCTTGTATCATGCAAATTGCATTGATAGGTGTTGGATCATTTCCCATTATTTGTTAACTACACATTTGTGGTTGGGTGTTATGTTTAGTGCAGATATTACGATTTTCTGAGGTACAGCTTTGAGAACATTATCAAGTCTAACACTCTCGTTCCCAAGTGCCTTATGATATAGCAAACATAATCACATGACATCCTGTGTCACCATGTAGAATACTGTGAATCCAAAATACTTGATGTCTTAATTAGCCTTAAAGTAGTTAATGAACTATCTTTGTTAGACATTTTCTTATTACAACTCAGGGGCTCCTGGAGATTTTGGGATCTTGGGCTGGGAACCACCCATCAAATCTATCCTTGTTTTTAAGACATCAAAGTGACTGGTCCAGGTACCTAGAGCTGGGTCGGGATTGGGGCCAGAATACAGTCTCTTAACTCCTGGTCAAGTGATTTTCTGACTATGTTCACTACTTAAATTATGTATCAGTGTCGACCCTTGGTTTTTGAAAAGGGTTAGTGCCAGAGTCAACAACAGAAAAGGAGTAGAAAGGGTGTTGGGAGGGGAGAAGTGTGGTTGTGTTTAAAATTTCTGTTACAGTAGTGAAAATAATTTGTCTGTGAACCTCCTCTGCCTGTCCCTGTGGACTTCTTTGTAGTAGTTGAGACAACTCCGCAGGTCTGGTGTCATTAGTGATTCGGAATTAGATTAGTCTGGACTGATGGAGTTACTTTCTCAGTAAAGGGCTTTGTATTTTAACATTTGTTTCCCTTGACAGTTTGCTTCTTCTCAAGTTTTGGCAGCCTTGAACAAATGGTTGTCAGGTTTTTATTTTGTTTTGAGAAAAAATTCCAGATTTTATTTTTCAGATTTAATAACTTATCTTCTCCCTACCACTCCCTTCTACTCTCTATAATTATTTCCAAGACTTTATTTTCCATTGTGGGAACACTATGGAAGGTTTTTTTTTTTTTTACAGTCTGAGATATTTATAATTATGTGTAAGCACACAGTTTATAGAAAATATAGGTGATCCATATTTTAACTGAAATACCTTTAAAATATTTTCCAATAATTTAAATCTTTCCGTAAAAGTAGCTGAAGCTGCTTACAGTAAAAGAGAAGTATACACGAAGGACAGCAGAATTTGGATATAGTTAACGTTGCCTTGGAGGAAATGAAAGTATTTGCATGAATACTGACCAAGTCATGCCTCCTTGTTAATAGAGTGAACAAAACAGACGAAAGTTTCTGTTTTCATGGAGTTTATATGAGTATCAGTAGCTTCCATATTCTGAGGGTTTATTATGTGACAGATGCTTGGGGAGAAAATACTTTACCTATTTCCTTTAGTCCTTAAATATCACAATACTTTCCTTTAGCCCTTAAATACCTTGAATTAATAATTTCATTTAGTCCTTAAATACCACAATAAATATTGCCATTGTCTGACGGAATCCTGTAGTCCCTTAAATAATGTAATTTTTTATTCAATATAAACATTTGTGCACTAAACTGATTTACATTTTACTATTTCAAACAATATTTTAATTCTGAATGAACATTTGCATAATAGAATAATCTAAATTGCAAAATTCTGTTTTGGAGAGTAGTCGTTCTTTTAAATCTTTTTGTACCTAGGGAGAAAAATGGATTTATGTTTGTTATAATCCAAGGAAAATTGGTTAGCATTCTTTCCTGTTACTTTTTGATCCCAAAAGAAATTCTTTAGTAGATTAAGACCAGGAATGAATGTGTAGATTTTTTTAAAATAAAAAGATTTAGAGAGATTGAAACTAGCAATTCAGGGTCAGATTTATGTTCAGAAATGTTTGATGCCAGCTGTTTTAGTTACAAATACCTTTTTCTTGACTCTATAGTTGTATTCTTATTGTACTATTTTGAAAGTGATGTAAGAGACCATGCAAAATGATTGGAATGCCTCAGCATCTGAAAATGGACATAGCCAATTATTAAAATTGGCCAGTACTAACCTGTCTTGGCCTGGGATCTACGGAATTAACTGTGGGTAGCATTTCTACACATATCATTATAGAACAAGCATAAAGATAACTTTCTTTTTTATTTTCTATGGATGTTTTCCTTACCATCTCTTTTGTTACTAAAAATTGGTGGTCATCTGTACTAATTGATAAGTGTGCTTGACACTAATACCTATCTCAGATTATCCCTGCTGTTTTAAAATACAGTCTTGCACCTGCACGCTCAGATATGTGGGTTCTTTCAGACATCCTGGACTTCTTCCTTAGGTTTTCCTTATGTTAGTCAACAGTTGAATGACAAAGGAGAGGATGTCAAGGGATGCTAGAGATAGTAAAGGAGATAAGGGAGATAAACATTATTTATTTTTAATTATCTCTCAGAATGACTTTTAGATAGCCGTCCCTACTACACTCTTATTTTTGCTTTAGCATAGCTGGTGAGTCTTGGAATCAGAGAGACTGGGCTCTGATTTGTACTAGCTGAGAATATTAGACAAGCCACTTAACTTCTTTAAGTTTCAGTTCCCTTATTTATATAATGGGAATAATAGTAATATCTAACTTGCAGGACTGTTTGTAAAGATTGAAAGCAACATAGTTAATTGTGCTTGTGTGGTTCTGGGCTCAAAATAGGCACCCAGGTGTAGGGGCCCCTGAACTTTAAAGTTCATTACTTTCATGGTAATTCCTCCTTTGGAATATATAGTCTGGGGACATTTGTCTCTGGACCTTCTTGTTTCAGTTTCTTTTAATGACTCCCTTTAGGCTCTGCTCCACTGCCAAGGCAAGATTATGGATCACCTAAAGAGTAGACTAAAAGTACTATTGTCTAGTAATTTCAAGTTTGTAGATTAACTGTGGATCAAAAACTTTTAAAAATATTTTGTGTGGTCACAGTTTGTAGTGTCTTGTACCTCTCATCTCAGAAGCTATTGATTCATAGAAAAAAATATTTAGGATTTCAGATTAAAGTTGAGGAGCTCTTTCAATAAGGAGGAAATTATTTGGTTGGATTATTTGTTTCTTTCACCCCTGAGTCTTCATGGAAATCAGGTTTGAAATGTTAGAAGCAGTTGGTTTTTAGCATTGGGAAAGCTTATCTAATCAGGCATGCAAAGTGGCCTATGTCAGATTTCTGGGCTAGAGGAAGGCTAGGGGAGGTTGAGGAGATTATTGTACTTGTAATTTCTGAGCATGGTTGAGACACAGAGAGAGGAGTGTGGAAACTGTTTTAAAAAAAGCTGTTGAAGTTAATGCATTCCTGAGTGGATTTGCAAAACAGAACAAAATAAAAGGTTAATGAAGTTAGTTACACTGGTTTAACAACATATACTTATCACCCCCATTTGGGCTGGAGGAATGGGTCTAATAATAATATAGGTGTTTGTGATCTAATTAATTTGAATCATGTAATCAATTTATAATTTCTGGGTTAGATGGCCAGGATTTTCTGTTTCACAGATTTTTAGGCTGGGAATTGTACTATTATAAAATTATATTTTACATTAAATAATGCTTTCCAGGTTTTAATCACCTTAATGATTATGGTCTTATTTGAGCCACACATGAACTCTGCTAAGAATGCAGGGCTGGTTACATCATTTTAGTTTTACAGATGAGAATAATCAGTCTCAAATAGCTTAAGGAAATTCCTTTAGACCATACGGTTAGTATATCTATAGAAAAGACAGAGCTAGAACCCACGTTCTGATTTCCAGAGCAGTTCTTATTTCATTATACCACATAACTTCATAATGTCCCTAAATTTGAATTTTATTCCTCATAATGCGAAAGGATTCTCATTTCTGTTCGCTTAGCTGCTTCAGAGCATGACAGTAGTGAAGCAGAATTTGAGTCGTCTTTCCCCAGATGGGTCAGTTAGCTTTTCTTAAAACTATTCCGTGCTTGCATTGTTAATCAGTTGTCCCTGTTTCCTAGACAGGATGTTGATCCAAAGTGAAATAGGCAGGCATATGTGGCTGACTCAGCTTAACTCATCACAGCTTTCGTATGTCCTGCCAGTGGGTCCATAATGTCACCCTCACTTACAGGCATTTTTAATTCTCTGGTGTCTATTTCTTAGTATTTTTCCTCAGCTGTTTTTAATGTCACAAGCCATAGTTCTTCCTGAGTGGCCTGAAGTGATTTTGCTGCTCTTTAAAGCTTCCTTAAGGTTTCTCAACAGCATATGACATAGGCTATTTCTAAATGTATTTTTATTTCCTAGCTCTTGGCATTTCTCACCTTATCATTATAACTTGAAAATTAAACAGAATACAAATTGTGTACACAGATTGGGTGTGTCAGTATTGCACTGTCACTTATGTAAGTGGAGTTTAGCATTTCTTCTTTCCTTTTAATCAAAATGAGGAAATAGAAGAGGTTTTGTTAGGGTAGTTTTACACATACACCCACAAGGAAATGTGTAGCTAGAGTCTATGGGAACTGTAACTGATACATTTCGGGGAAGAAAGTGTTTGATGGCTAAAATGTTAAATCTGTTAAAAGTTTTTGGGGAAAGAAAAATTAACAAACTCACACTCTACACTTTATTTTAGCCCAGCCTCTGCCTCGTTTATGTCTATGTGATAATGAAGCTGTACTTGTCTTTCCACGACACTGTATTTCACAAGTTGTACCTTTTGTTTAAGGGACCCTTCAACAAAATGCCAAGTGGATCATTTTGACTCTCACAGCAATCCAACCGGATGTTTGACCATGCCCCGTGGTAGTGGAGAGCTGCTTCTCTGAAGGCCCCTTTTATCTAGCACATCATGGCTATACACCTGTTTCCCTAGGAATAATTTGGCAGTTTTATGTCGTGAGAGCTGAGATTCACCATTCTTTACCATCCTGAGGAGAGCTTTGATGCAGGGCTGCTCCTGAGGTACATCGATTATCTAAAATACATATAATTTTTTCATAGAAAATTGATTATGTATTATAATTTTTGTTTAAGACAGATTGAAATTAATGTATTTCTTACATTCACTCATTAAATGAATATTGATGGTTTTGGTAAAATTTTAAATTTCAAATTCAGATATTTTACTATCTGAATTAAACATCTCTAATCCAACTCTGTGTATGTGTGTGTGTTGGGAGGAGGAATAGACCTTGGAGTTGTTTTTTGAAAACTTTTTTATAGTAGTGCCTAATCTCAGTTGGCAAGGAATAGCTGTCCAGAATGCTGCCTAGGTCCAGTGAAAAGATTTAGGGAAGTTGTAACTAGTTCAGTAACCATCTGTGGAGTGACATAGATTGACACACCCAATTACACAAGACCTGAGTCTGAGAACTGTTGATGTGCAATCATCCCATCAGCATCTGCTCGTCATTATCAACAACAATAATGGCTCAACTATTTCTTTGAGGCCACATGAAAAGACAGCGTACCCATAGCAAAGGGTAAGTCGGACCTGACAAAAACATAGCCCTCTGCATTCCCTCGTTCCCAAACTTCTTTTTAAACATAACCTTTTGTGAAGTTTTGAAATAATTCATTTTACATTTTCTTTTTATGTACTTTTCTCCTTAAATACCATGTATTTTTGACTGAAATACTTGCCAAAACCAGGAAGGGCCAGTGGACTGTGGGTCATTTTTCTAACTCATTTCTTTGTCATTTGAAGCCTTCTGTGACTTCTTGCTGCTTTATGTGTATGTAGATATTCAGTATCTTTTCTAGTTTACACTTTTGTCACAACTGCTAGTAAGCCACCTATGAACACATTCTAATATAATTATTTTGGCCCCTGCGAGTGGGAAGGAAAGAATCCGTTCACAGGGATGAAATTACATGTTGAGGAGATAACATATGACAGTTTGAAAGACACTTCTGTGTATATTGTATCTCTTATAGAGACAAGTCCATGTTTTTATTTGTAGAGACTGAGACAGAGACCCTGTGAGAGCTAATGCAGAGTCACATGACTCCAAAGCCAGGTCTTCTATCTGCTCCTATTATAGCTGTATCATTATTCAATTGGCAGAAATAAGGAATCTTCTTATTTTTGAAAGGCACCCCTTTGCCTTTGGAAGGTATATTTAGAAATCCTTTCCAGAATAGAAAGAAGGTAGTTATATTTTCCTGCCTTTTGATAAAACTGAATGTGTTTTTTTTTTCTAAATTTTGTTGTGCTTGACTAGAGTCTGATTAAGGTATCTTTTGGGAAATGAAGTTTCTGTAGAAATTACGGGGCTCAATCTAGTGATACAAATATGTGGTGTTTAGCCAGGCGCGGTGGCTCAAGCCTGTAATCCCAGCACTCTGGGAGGCCGAGGCGGGTGGATCACGAGGTCAAGAGATCAAGACCATCCTGGTCAACATGGTGAAACCCCGTCTCTACTAAAAATACCAAAATTTAGCTGGGCATGGTGGCGTGTGCCTGTAATCCCAGCTACTCAGGAGGCTGAGGCAGGAGAATTGCCTGAACCCAGGAGGCGGAGGTTGCGGTGAGCCGAGATCGCGCCATTGCACTCCAGCCTTGGTAACAAGAGCGAAACTCCGTCTCAAAACAAACAGACAAACAAAAAAAGCAAATATGTGGTGTTTGATTTATCAACACATTACAAACCTTAACTTTGGAGTTTTAATATCTGGTTATCATCTTTCTGAAGTGTGTGTACACAAAATTGATGCTAAATAAGGTCTTGTTTTGGCAAATAGTCAAATGCAAGGTATTGATAGATGAATATTGTCATAACTTTGCTGCAAAGTTGCTGCATGCAGATTGGCTGTGGGATCTTGTTCATTTTTTGAGAACTAATGTAGAGTTTGAAAAAGCACCCTGAGCCTGCATTCCAGAAGTTCTGATATGGACAGTGTGAGCCAGGGAATGTGCTTAGATAAAAGATCATTTAACAAATAGGTTTTGCGTTTTTTTAGGAATCAGGCTTTGTGCTGAATATTAGAGTGGCTGTTTCAGAGTCTCTCTCTATTAGGGTTTATTGGTGCACTAAAGAGAAGCTGAAAGGAGAAGCAATTCTTGGTAACTTCCTTGGAAGTTGCAGCTAACTCTGAAAAGTCTGGGTTAAACTGGGTAAGTGACTAATTCCTAGGATCAGTAAACTTTGCAGGAGTCCCTTTGACTGTACATGTATCTCCCTGGAATTGCTGATGGTCCCTAGATCATCACAGTCTGTCATGCTGGTTTTCAAACTTGAGCGCACACCAAGTTTTGAAGGACTTTTTAGAACAAAGATTGCTGGGCTCACCCCCTCAGTTTCTGATCTGGTAGGTCTGGAGTGGGACCTGGTAAATTGCATTTCTAAAAAGTGTCCAGGTAATACTCCTGCTGTTTTGGGAAGTACACTTTGAGAGCCACTGGCTTATAACAACTTCAAGGTGTTTGAATTTTTGGGCAGGGGTGCTATGCAGGTGTGTCTGGGACACCTTCACAGCACCTCTACTGCATAGAGGTGGGCCTCCAGATGTTTTCATTCATTCAGCAAATATAAGTACCTATTATGTGCCTGGCACTGCTTAAGTTGCTAGGGAATATTGTGAAGAAAGTAGGCAAACCCTTTTTTGGTCGAACTTCAATGAGCATAGTCCTGGATTAACCTGACAACAGTGCTACTGGTTATTGATGCTTATAGGCGAGCCTATTCCTTTTTTTCTAGCTTTCTCCCACTTATTTTACTTTCTTTGGGAATCCTTGAACTTAATAATAATGATATTGATGTTATTAGTCATCACCATAACTTTTTATTGAGTGTGTATTTTGTGTCAGACACAGTGTGGCTAAGTTCTTTACATACATTATCTCATCTAATCCTTAGAAAAAACTCTGTTGTTTTAGTCTTTATTTAAAATATGTACTTTGGAAACATTGGTAATTTACCCAAGATTATGCAGCTAGTTAAAAGTGTCCTGGGGCTGGGCTTTGTGGCTCATACCTGTAATCCCAGTGCTTTGGGAGTCTGAGGCAGGAGGATCGCTTGAACACAGGAGTTTAAGACTAGCCTGGGAAGCATAGCAAGACTCCATCCCTACAGAAAAATAAAAAAAATAGCCAGGTGTGGTGGTGCACATCTGTGGTCCCAGCTACTTGGGAGGCTGAGACAGGCTTGCTTGAGTCCCAGAGGTTGATGCTGCAGTGAACCATGATTTGCCATGGCACATCCATTCGGGTGACAGAATAAGACCCTGTCTCCAAAAAAAAAAAAGGGGTTGGTCTGTCTGATTGCAAAGCCACATTCTTTACTGTGTGCTCTAGTCCAGTGTTTTTCAAACTGCAGATTATGACCGCAAGTGGGTCATGAAGCCAATTTGGTGGGTCTCAAACAGCCCTTTGGGCGGAAAAAGGGGTCGAATAGTGAGTTCACATAGTATGCATAAGTATTGTTTCTTGAAATGTTTGTTTTTGCTATGCACATATACATGTGAATATTCAGGTCTGGTACAAGATATGTTTCTCGCTGTACATCACAGTAAGCTGTTTTCTTGGCTATAGGACCATAGGTCATCTAATCATTTTTTAAAAGCAGATTACAAACTGTAGGCCTTAGAAAGTAAGAAATTTTTCAGCCGGTTATGGTGGCTCATGCCTGTAATCCCAGCCTTGGGAGGCCGAGGTGGGTGGATCATCTGATGTCAGGAGTTTGAGACCAGCCTGGCCAACATGGTGAAACTCCTTCATGGTGCTATGCACCTGTAATCCCAGCTACTTGGGAAGCTGAGGCAGGAGAATTGCTTGAACCCAGGAGGCAGAGGTGGTAGTGAGCCAAGATCGCACCATTGTACCCTAGCCTGGGCAAATAGAGACTCTATCTCAAAAAAAAAAAAAAAAAAAAAAGAAAGGTAAGTAATTTTTCAAGAGCACAAAAATATTGACAGTACAAAGACAAAATGACTTTTTTTTTTTTTGAGACAGGGTCTCACTCTGTCACCCAGACTGGAGTGCGGTGGCGTGATCTTGGCTCACCACAATCTCCACCTCCTGGGCTAAAGCAATTTTTCTGCCTTAGCCTCCCGAGTAACCAGGATTACAGGTGTGTGCCATTACCACCTGGCTAATTTTTTTTTGTATTTTTACTAGAGATGTGGTGTCACCGTGTTGGATAGGGTGGTCTTGAACTGCTGACCTCTAATGATCCACCTGCCTCGGCCTCCCAAAGTGCTGGGATTATAGGTGTTAGCCACTGTGCCAGGCCAGATGTCTGACTTTTTAGCCCTTGGTCCACTGCTTTATCCTTCACCCCATAGCACTTCCTTAGAAGCGTGCCTGGGAATGCCTGAGAATTGGATTTTATCTTTCCACAGGCTGGCAGATAAGCTATGAAACCTTTCGGGATGTTGGTGAAACCTGAAAAGGGAAGTTGAATCTCAGCCTGCTCTGAGTAGGTGAAAATTCTTCCCTGGAGCCCCCAAAGTCTGCAGATAAAAATGTTACATTTCTTCTGTGAATTCTGCTGTGCTTGATGGAAAGAGGGTAATAATCTTAACAGTGCCAAGCTGTGAGCATGTTGCATGTATTAACTTGTTTAACTACTAATTATTTTGATAGAGTGGCCATGCCTGGGATCGGACCTCAGCTGTTTTGAGTGAGAAAGGGCATCCTATCAGTGTGACTTATCACTTCTCTACACTCTCCCCGGTTCCTCATTTTGTTCCTGCTGAGTTCAGAGCTATTTTCCTCATAGTCTGGCTTACCTGTGATGTTCTCAGCTTCATTTTCTTTTACTAGATTAAATATCTTCATCAGGTAGGTGATTCTGGTTTCTGTTACCTTTTCCTTAAAATTAGTATATTGCTGATTGGGATCAAGGGGCCGAGCTGTAGATTGTCAGCCTGGTCACAGCATGGTGATGATACATGTTGGTCCCCCATGCAGAATGCTACCCCAAGCACTTTAGTCAAAGGAGCTCTACCGTCTGTCTAGGAGTACTGGGGGCCACTGGTAATAACCTGAGAACACTTACAGAGTCTTCCAGAAATTGCCCTTCCACATTATATAAACAGACCATGGGAAACCGAGGAAATGCAGTCAAGGCCTCATCAGAGAGCAGGAGAGGAGGCTGAGATTGGTGGAGAGGAGTGGCTGTTACATTCTCATTAGAATGACATGTGCAGGACCATGAAGCAGCTGGAGATGGGATGAAAGACTTAACTTGTGAATCACAAAATTTGAGTAGGAAGGAGCCGAGAAGGCCTGGAAGAGTCAAGTGATTGAGCTTGGTCAGATGACTAGATGATAGGGAGCCAGGCATAGAACCCAGAACCCAGGCCATCGTTTTGTGGCCTCTTTTATCCTAAAGACATGTTAGCCAGAGGTGTCTGGCAAAGTACCTGATTATAGAGAAAAATGAATGTCACTTACCCTAGAGTGAGTGAAATAGAGATGCCAGGAAGATATACCAGGTTTTCCAGTTTCTTTGCATTTTTCTGGCATAGCGTATATGAGGGTATATGTATCCTACTTTGTGAAATCTGGGGGTAAAGCAGGACCCTTCAAACCTTTTAAAAATATATGCCCCAAGAAAAACCTTTTTTAAGCATGAACCCTTCCTCCTTTAAGTAAATATTTATGAAAATGTCCAACTAGTAAACCATATATGCATGTGTTAACTCTAAGTAAAGCTTAATTATATGTTTTTTAGGCCATATATATGGAGATGTTTTAAAATTTCTTACAGTGCCCCAGTGGATGGTCTTACACCTCCCCCACCTCTGGGATACACACACCTAATTTTGCAGACCGCTGGTCCAGAATGTAAATTGCAGAGTTTAATGTCTAAGCTATTTGTTCTTTTGTTAGTAGATTATCTTTTACTCCCCATGTTTCCAATATCCCTTTGCCAAATAATTTTGAGTTAGAGTTGTCAGTTAAAAAACTGTATCTTTAAGGTAGAGAAGATATGGATAGAAGATGTATGTGAATTAAGTTGCATCTCTCCTTGAGAAGGAGTGCCGTTTCTGATGTAAGGAGGCATGACCCTCCCTTTCATCGTCTGGGTTGCTATAAGTAAAAGTCCTTGTTTTGAAGTTACTAATCCTTCCCATCCCACCGTGCGGTGATTCGGTTGGTTCATTATCTAGAGTTAGGGCTTGGTAAAGTTTCCTTTTTTTTTTTTTAAATTCTTTCAGCCTTAACTAGCTAGCAAGCAAGCTAGAGATGACAGAGCAGTAGAATGGGTGACCTACCAGACTGTCACACAGGACCTTGTTGAATGATGCTAGTGGCATGCAAGGGTTGTGGATTTGGTGGGGCCTTCTGTAGTATCACCCAAATTTGAGCAGTTCATGTAACTAAAAGTAAGAAAAATAAAATAGACAGTTTATTTCATTTCAGACTTTGGAAGCCCAGGACTGTGGGGATTAGCTAAGACAATGATTCGCTGAGCAAATGCAGTGAAAGACTCTTTCGATAATTGGAAGAATTTCCATTTTTGCAATAAAATAGGAATAACACTCATCATCATTTGGGGAGAGACTCTAGGGAGGGATAAAGCTCTGGCTGCATAGTCAAACCAGACCTACTCAAGGACAAGCATATTAGATATGTAGGTGTTTCCAAATATTTTTTTCAGTTACGGGGATGCAAATCATTTAAATAGTAGAGTAACTCAGTTCATTACTGTTACTGGAAAAACAAGTTTAACCAAGCACATATCCTACTGAGGGTGAGTCAACAGTGTCATTTTAACAGAAGAAGGACAGTACATTAAGCGAGTTATTCCAAGCCCTGTGGTTTTCCTTCAGCTGAGCAAAGACAGCTGTTCTTTCAGAAGTGGGGCTTAGATGCACAAAAAGAGGTTGCCCATCTCCTTTCTTTCTTGATTATAGCCTTTTAGTTTTATTTTTGTGTGAGACATTTCAAAAATTCATTTCCCCCTTAGATTTCTATCACCAAATACCCTGAATTTTGACAGAGTATTTATTTATAGAGTATATTATTTATTATAAACCTATTGTAGTTTAAAACTTTGTGTTAATTCATCTCCCATTTCAAGGTCTATGTTTGCTATATGTGTCAGATATTCTTTTAAAAATGTCAAGGAAACAGGTGTGATCTTTTTTAACATGTCATTATTTTCTATAGTTATTTA
This sequence comes from Callithrix jacchus, assembly GCF_049354715.1. NCBI lineage: Eukaryota > Metazoa > Chordata > Mammalia > Primates > Cebidae > Callithrix > Callithrix jacchus. The sequence goes on along the minus strand of NC_133508.1, from coordinate 158,248,488 downwards.
GTGGTGTGGACATGGAAGAAGGTGGTATTTTCTGGGACGGTATACCAAACTTAGTGATAAAATTTATACTTTCAGTTTTGGAGAACAAAGTCTTGTATTCTCAGCCTTGTGGATGAGACAGTGCTGTGAGCTGTCTGAGGTTTCCTAAATTGGGATTCAACATCATGAAGGGTATGTGTCTGGATAGTGTGTTTCTTGGTTTGGGAAGGTGAGTTTTTGTCTTTTTTTCCCCCTCTGAGTTGATTAGTTGGAGAGAAGCAGACCAGATGAAGAAAATATTATATCTCTTATGGCATTTTCTGTTGCCACATTAGTTATTACCTGGCCATGCTTCTCTTATTCAGTAGTTCAGTTTTCACTAACTTAACTGCAGATGTGTCCTTGGCCGGATTTATTTCTCATCAATTAAATTATGGGTACTTTGATAAAATAATGATGGGTTACCTACTTTTAATAGGGCCATTGTTTTTAAGAGTAAAATCTTGTCAAGATAAGGTATATCATACTTATGATCTGCTTCCATCTCTAACTCCATAATTTCCTTTGCTTCTGTGATGCTACTCTATTATTGAGAAGAAATGGTGTCTTCTCAGTGTCAATTTTACAAAGAATTCTAAATAACTTCAGTCATTTTTTTTTTTAACCTCATAGGTAATTTTTTTTTCCAGAGAAATAATGCATAGTTGTATGTCAAAACCTAGAGTGGGCAAGTTTTCAAAAGTGGGATTCTTTTGTTGTGTAGGTAGGGCTGATGCTAATGAATGGGTGTTTGTCATTAGAGCATGTGTATGAATGGTAGTTCTGAGATACAGCTTTGGCAGCCCCTCTTGTCCCAGGAATTGAGTCCTAGTTTTGTTTTTGATAAGCAGGTCATTAGCTGATCTTTGGTGTAAATGTTTTTTGATGTGCATAGCTGGTATGTGGCTGAATATCTGCCTGAGAATATTGTAGTCACAAATGTATATTATGGAAGTTTGCAGATTTTGGTGGATATCAGGTTTTCTAACTGCATATCTACAAATGTAGTGAGTGAAAGGAATGTTGGGCCAGTAGGTAGAAGACTTGTGTTCTGGTCCTGGCTCAGACATCTTGATTTCTCTGACTTTGGGTAAGGCCCTTATTTCTTCGAGTTGCAGTTTCTTGAGTAAAATGGTGCCAATACCAATTAGCATGCCTCATAGCATTGTTGTGGGGATCAGATGAGATCATTTTCTACGAGCAGCCTCCACGGGAGTGAGAGACTGAGGGTTGTGAGATGACTTTCCGATTTGTTTGGCGGAGGCGTTCACACAAGCCATAGAGTACTTGTAGGCTTGAGTGGAGGAACATAGATGAAAATCAGCTGAAAATCCCTGCCAATTAGAAGCTGAGATGTTAATACTCAATATATTCTGTGGAGTGTAATCAGATGCCTTGCTTTTCTTCATGATGCCAAGTCAATACCAGCTCCATCTTAAGGTAAAGGAGATGCCTGTTACTTTCATTTTACTTGAAGAAATTGACTAGCCAACTGATTTAGGATATGGCTGGCTAATCTCTGAAATTCACAGTTTGGAAATTGAGAGTAAAGTCTTGTATTTTCTGAAGGTTGCTGCTTTTGGGGCATTTTCTGTGGAGGTGGATGGGCACATACAGAAACATACTTTGCTCAAATTTATGAACTTATTCTTCTTAAAAATTTTAAAGCCAGATTACATTGGATGGGGGAGGGGAGAGTGCTAGATTTATGTGGTGTTTTTTTTTAATACAAAACTTTGTATTTGAGACTTTCTGTGGTAACGTATATTTAGGCTCATAGCCAAAGTGATTACAATGCATTGGTTTTAATATTTTCAGTGAGGTAATGTGTGCTTTAGTGGGGAGGAGGAGAAATGTTATTTAATCTCCAGCACTACACTAAGAACCACATTTACTAAATCCTTTGTCCCTTTGCTTGAACTGGAGTTTATTTGCTTTTATACTGATTTTCCAAAGGACTTAACCCTGTTAATGTGAGAGGTGATGGTGGGAAGGACATTCCTATGGGAACTGAAGTGGTGTAACTGGTAAAACTCCCTTTTTAAGTCCCTCTTGTTCAATGTGAGTGTCACTCCTATGTCCCTAAAGTGGAATGGATTTTTATTGAGGAGAAAATTTTAAGCATGATAAACAAGAGGTGGAAATATCTCCTCTGCCAGCTCATTGTGACCATTAAAGACTAGAATAAACTACCATCGTGGATTTTCTTCTTGTCTTGCAGGAAATTTAGAACTTGGTTATCCTCCTCTTGGAGGGAGATAGAAAACTGCTGGACTTGCTCCTTAACAACTCAGCTTGGCTGACATTTTTCAAGCACTTACTATGGCATTATAGCTGGGCTGAAGCTAGGTGGAGCAGACATCACTTAGGTGTCACTCAGCTCCAGAATCTGTCTTCTCCTGGAATTTCCTTAGGCTTCCAGACAGAAGTGGCAACAAAGCAGGTGAAATGGGAGGTAGGCCAGGGCATCTGCTTGCCTGCTTGCTTGCTTTTCTTCTCCCCTCCCCTCCCCTCCTCTCCCCCCCTCCCCTCCCCTCCCCTCCTCTCCCCCCCTCCCCTCCCCTCCCCTCCTCTCCCCCTCCTCCTCTCTTCCTCTCTTCCTCCTCCTCCTCCTTCCTTCCTCCCCCCCTTCCTCTTTCCCTCTCTCTCCCTATAGAAGTTTATGACTCATTTATGAAAGTCAGGGAAGCACTGGGCCCAAGAAGGCCAACACCCCTTCTATGGCTTACCTCCCCATTTTAAAATTGAGTATATTAGAATTTATATTGTTTCTTTTGATCCAAGATCTTCAGACTGAAGCTGGATAGCAACCTTTTGACCTCTCCAGAACCAAGAAAGCCTTTATCAAAGACAGTGTAACGTTTTGGGTTTGCCAAATTACGTGTCGCTGCAAATGGAGAAACGCAGCGTTCTCTTCTGCGCTTGAAGACACAAACACGGAAAGTTCAAGTTCTAGTATGGTCGCTTAATATACATAAAATTTTCTGTCTTTGCTGTCTTTGTCATTCCAGCAGCAACTGGACAAGCAAACAGAATGATTCTGAGCACTTGCAAACCAGATTGTGACTGTTAGTGTGTTGAGCTGCTTTTATTCAAATGACTGCTACAACTCCGCAGAAATCTGATGAGTCTTGAAGATAAATTCTTGCTTACATTTATAATAAAGAAAGAAGATGAGTGGTCAAAAGGCTTATGAGTTGGAGGTCTGGTGTTTTTAAGAGGAACTGGTTTGGATATTGACATTATCAGTTCCTCTTCACATATCATTAAGGATGCGTTGTTATTTTTTTCTGTTGACCAGGAGTCCCAAGTTGTGTTGATGTGGGTTGTAGATGTATGTCTGAAGACACAAAGCAAGGGAGAATAAAATAAATGAAAATTGAAGTTTAGGGCTGTATTTTATATTTTCTCCCTTTAGTACTTAATGAAGATTCGATATTTTTCTATAATCTGCCTTCCTCTGTTCCAAGGTTTTAGTCTCAGGTGTGTGCTCTGGGAATGGCAATGATAGGCATTTATAATCTCCAGATTTAGATATTTCCCTCACAGTGCTGGTTTCTGAGCTTATTTGAAATATTCTGGGTATGAGTTGAGGATTTAGGACCTTTTGAGGCACTTGGGTTTGGACAATTCTCAGTGATGTGTATAGGAATTTGGGCTTCCTGTATAGGAATTTGGGTACAGGAATACTATTCATGGTGAACAGAATTTGATTTTGGCTGAAGTCATATTATCCGACCCAGATTATAAAATAAAAATAATCCAAATGTTAGGACCTTAGCTTCTGCGAACCCTGACTTGAGAATAGTTAGCCATACGTGTAGTTGGAATCTCCTCTCTGCGATGTTTACACAGTACATTGATTATGGCGTCGGATGACTTCTGTCCCCAGCCTTGTGAGTATCCTTCCTTGCTACCACCCAAGGATGTTTTTAAAAGGCTGTGAGGAAGGATGCCTATGGGGAAATCTGAGGGTGTTCTTTGGATTTTCCCTGTTTTGTTTTGGGAAGTATCTTTGATTTTGTATAATAATATGTAGCAATCTTAGGTTTTTCCGTTTTCATTTTTAACATAATTTTGTTTCTTATTCTTTCTTTTTTTTTTTTTTTTTTTTTTTTTTTTTGAGACGGAGTTTCGCTCTTGTTACCCAGGCTGGAGTGCAATGGCGCAATCTCGGCTCACCGCAACCTCCGCCTCCTGGGTTCAGGCAATTCTCCTGCCTCAGCCTCCTGAGTAGGTGGGATTACAGGCACGCGCCTTGTGCCCAGCTAATTTTTGTATTTTTAGTAGAGATTGGGTTTCACCATGTTAACCAGGATGGTCTCGATCTCTTGACCTCCTGATCCACCCGCCTCGGCCTCCCAAAGTGCTGGGATTACAGGCGTGAGCCACCGCGCCCGGCCCGGTTTTTTCTTTCTTATATTACTTTTCTAATTTGTTACACAAAATGAAATCGCACACATAAACTTATAAGCTGAAGGTTGGGTTTATTCATAGGTTTTGTCTTAATTATATATATTTAGTTTATTGAATATCTTACTGAGTATGGCTGACCTGCTGTGTGCCAAGCACCTTCTTAGATCTCAGGTGTACAAAGGTGAGCCAATTATCATTACTGTCTCTATGGAATTTGCATAGAAGTGGGAGAGAGAGATGAGTGAGGCAGCACTTATAATACTACATCTACCTAGGATAAAATGGAAGCATAGAAGAGGAGGATCTGTATCAGTGGGTCTCTGAGAGCTTCTTCAGGAAAATAATGCTTTATCTATGATTTGAAATGTAGGAATTTAACAAGATAGAGAAGAAGGAAAAGGAGATAAAATATTTTTCAGGTGAAAGAATGTACATGTGTAAAGAGGTGATCAATATTAGCAAATTGGCTACATTCTTAATTTGTAAGTATATGTAGATATTTCATACCTTATATTTCATATAGAAGAGCTAAATGCGGGCCGGGCGCGGTGGCTCAAGCCTGTAATCCCAGCACTTTGAGAGGCCGAGGCGGGTGGATCACGAGGTCAAGAGATCCAGACCATCCTGGTCAACATGGTGAAACCCCGTCTCTACTCAATATACAAGAAATTAGCTGGGCATGGTGGTGCGTGCCTGTAATCCGAGCTACTCGGGAGGCTGAGGCAGGAGAATTGCCTGAACACAGGAGGCAGAGGTTGCGGTGAGCCGAGATCGCGCCATTGCACTCCCACCCTGGGTAACAAGAGCAAAACTCCGTCTCAAAAAAAAAAGAAGAAGAGCTAAATGCATTAGTCTCATCTCTGAGACCAAGGAATTGAAATTTAACACATACATAAATTGAATTTTTTTCTACAGTTTTTAAAATGAGGAAAAAAAATAGAGAAAAACCACACAATGTATAGATTTCAATATAGCACAGCAAACATCGATGAATTTTATTTTTTGCAATAAGTTCAATATTATGAAATAGAACAAAATTGGAATTTCTAAAATCAAAAATTATTCTAGATTTATCAGCTCACTGGAATGAATTCTTTATAGTATGAAAATTCTGTTAGTAATATAAAAATATTATTTATGAGTTCAGTTATTGTTGATTATATTTTCTTAATTTAATGTTTATTTTCAGTTTTGAAAAGCAGTAATATTTTTCTATGACCCTATTGCCCTGTCCTTAATTTCTGTATCTGATATCAGCATCTCTTAGGTAGAAAACACATTTTCTATTAGATAATATCTCTGAAGAACATAGAAATCCTTGGAACACTATTAGGAAAACAATGTTGATATTGCTCTTATTGCATTTTTTTTTTTTTTTGCCTTTTAATCAAGACAGATTTCAAGGAGGAAGACAGATGTTTCTCCATTTCATTTTTATTTAAATGTACCACTTGGGATTTGAAGCTTCCGCACTTCTTCTGTTTGTTTGGATTTTTTTTTTTCATGGCTTGATTCCCAAAAATGGAATAAAAAATTTAGTGAAAGTTTTGTTGTTTGAAATTGCAGGGTGCTATGAGAATTATTGCAAATCCCTGATGTCTCCTTGTCTGACCTCAGTTCTCCTATTTTTGGTAATAATGCAAGTAGTCATTTTAGAAAACTTTGCTTTGTTCATTTTACTGAGCCTCTTCCAGAGGCCATGTGCCAGAATCCACAGCAGCCAACCACAGCCAAGATCCTAGGGCGTAAACTCAGACTTCATCTCTCTCAAATACTGCTACTTGAAATTTACATAAACGTTGAAGAAAAAGTTAAAAGAGCCTTGTATAACTCCTCTTCATGTATTTTAGGAGCCCTAGACATTCAGGACATTAAAGTATCTTCTGAGTGAGCAGTGGATCTAAGCACAGATACCACATGCAGACAGGGAGGATATGAAAAAAATCATGTGAGATAGACAACAGACAGAGGCTTATTTGAAGAGGCTAGAAAGCAACAAGTAATGCCAATTTAAAATGATTACATGTTAATGCAACAAGTAAAACACATTGAAGGCTGCTCCGATTACAATGGCTGAAGTACAGACTTAATTACTCATGTTAGAGATTCCGAAAGCAAAGGAAGGCTTTTAAGCCAGTGATAAGTAGCTATGATATTGAAAGCATTGGAACACCTAGGTAAATGCCTAGAGGAAATTTTAAGGGAGATTTCATCAAGTCTGGATACCTTAGCCGTATCCTTAAATGGATAGATGAATTTCTGAGGCCGTGGAACTGGTTAAAATCAATGGCAGCTTATTCTGTTGTTTGCAGTTTTTATGTACAATTGGGGCTGATAAACCTGAATAAATACTAGAACCTCGTCTGGACTGAGTTACAGTTAGTACTAAACATCAAGGGTTCGTGTTGTAGTTCTTAAAAGTTCTTTTTGGACTGATTCTGAGATTGGTATTAAGAGGGTAGCTAAGGGTATATAATAGCTATTTTTATTATGTTTTTATTTCTCTTAGAGTCATTTTGGTAGGTCACATTCTCTTTGCCCCTACTCCCAACTTCTCACTATTAGATTGTAAGGACCATGAGGACAGAGGTTGTTTGTTTTATTTGTGCTTAATTTTCATGCAATGCCTGGTAGAGGACAATGCCCACAGTAGTTGCTCAACAAATATTAGTGGAACTTCATTAAAATTGACTTTTTGCTCATATATATTGTTTATTTTACTGTTAGTGGATCACTTTTCCTTATGCCTTCAGTGCTATACTTTTTTAAAAGAAGGGTGTTGATCTGTTTTGCATTACTCTAACGGAATACTGAGGCTGAATAATTCATAAAGAAAAGAGGTTTATTTGGCTCATAGCTCTGCAGATTATACACATGCTTAGAGCCAACATCTGCTTCTGGTGAGGGCTCAGTAAACTTATACTCATGGTTGAAAGTGAAGAGGGTGGAGAAGTGTAACATGGCAAGAGAGGAGAAAGCAAGAGAGGGGTCACGCTCTTTCAGCCAGTTCACGTGGTAGTGAGAACTTACTCATTACTATGGGTGGACACCAAGCTGTTCATGAGAGGTCTGCCCCCATAATCTAAACACCTCCCGGTAGGCCCCACCTTCACCTTTAGGGATTATATTTCAACATGAGATATGGAAGGGACAAAATAGTCAAATTATATAAAGCAGTTAGCTGTTTTTAATTTTTATTTTATAGTTCAATATTACTTTTATTATTGCTAGTGATGGCAACTGGGAAGACGTTATTCCATTTATTTATACCGCATCCTAAATTGCGTAAAGCTCGTCTGTTTTTCCAGATTTCTCGGTTTGTTTAAACTGGGGTTTGATTGACATAACAAGTTTCCCAAAGGTATCATTTATTATGTAACCAGTTACCAGGAGTTTAACCACCTACTATGTAGTTAGCCTTTCTTGAGATTTTACTGTGTATCAGACAATGTTCTAGGCTGCTTAAATGTATTAATTTAGTTAATTCTCACCAGGACTGTGAGACAGAGTTTTATAGGTGAAGAAACTGAAGCACAAAGAAGATACAGAGATAGTCAGTGGTGGAGCTAGAATTCAAACCCAGATTCCTCTGATTTCTGCATCCGTGCTTTCAACTGCTAACCTGCATTGCTTCAGATATTCAGAAAAGAAGAAATGTTTTCTATTTTCCAGGAACTTAAAAGTGAAAAAGCAGAGAACTAGAAGACCATGTAGTGCTGAATTGAGTCATGAGTGTTACAACAATAGGGAGTGGTGGCCCTGTGACGACCAGAACCCTCCAGGGGAAGCTTTCTGGATGAGGCAAGAGATGAACTGGGCCTTGGAGGAATGGGTATAATTTATATAGTCATGAGGAAGGCAGCAGTCAGAGGAAGCACAGACCGCATGGAGGAATGGAACTGAGTTAAACGGCAATCGGTTGAGGAAAGAGGGCATAAATTAGGTAGAGAGTGCAGTGGAAGTGGTGGGGAGTGATACTGGGCAGGTAAGGTAAGCTCCGATCTGGAAGGCCAGCATGGGAGCTTAGACTGGCTAAAGTAAGAAATGGCTTATCCTTGGAAGAAAAAGTGCCAGACTTGGTACTGTGTGAAGGTACTGCATAGACCTCACAGCTGGTTCTTAGGAGAACCAAGCTGAGGGTAAGTTCTGAGAACTAAGTAAGAGCTGACAGCCATCGTAGGTTAAAAAGTAGCGGGGCAACATGTTACAAGTAGTGCTTCTGGAAGGTTAGATGCTACTGAATAAAATCTTTGCCATTTTGAGGAGCTGGGAAAATGGATATCTTCAGTCTTGTCTAAAAAGGGATGACTTGAATAAACTTATATAAGAAAGACAAGAAAAACCTTTTTACTCACTGGAACATTTCATGATCTTGACTTTTTTCAAACATAAATCTATGCCATTTTTCTTATTTAAAACAGCTGAGTAGTTTACTCTCCCACGTAGGGCTGGGATCCTTACAAGGCCCTGGCCTGCCTCCCTGGCCTCTCTCTTTGCTGGGTAACCTCTAAGCATATGAACCTGGAATACAAGTCTCATTCCCACTTCAAGGCCTTTATAGTTGTTTCCTCTGCCTGGGGTGCTCTTCCCTCCTATCTTCATGCCACTTGTTCATTTACATCTTAGCTCAAAGCATACCTCCTCAGGGAGGCCTTTCCTAGACACTATCTGAGGTACACTCCTGCACCCCCAGTCTTCATGATTGCTCTGTATCCCATTACTGGGTTTTGTTTCCAATAGAACTTATCACTTATTACTGTCCAAAACGATTTTATTTATTTATGATTTTTTTTAGCCACCTTTTTCTTATATAAATAAGTTTCCTGAGGACAGGGAGTTTATTCTGTATACCACACTATCCCTGACATCAGGGCCTGTGCCTGCCCATAGTAGATGCTTTCTAATATGTTCTGAGTATTACATAGCTAGTTCCCAAATGCACTATACTTGCTAAGTTTCAGGTGATCAAAGTTTTAATTTCTTTTTATATGGAAAGTAAGTATAATATTCATTTATAAATTGCTCCTAAGTAAAGCCAACAGTCTCAAGATTTTTCTTTTTTAAAAATTAGAATTGTCAATATATTAGTTGTATACATTTATGGAGTACAAAGTGCTGTAATAATTTATGAATACAATGTAGAACAATTAAAAGCCCCCATGAGGTTGTGCTTTGCTCGCAGTTACGCATACAGACAGGATTTCAGGTCTCCTGAGTCCCTCCACTGCATCAGAATTCCTGCAGGGGGACAGAGTGACAGCTTTTTTTGTGCCTACAGGACATTCCCTTCTTACTGTGAGGATGAGTCTGAAATCTACTACTTTTTGCCTTTTTTTTTTTTTGGTGGAATAGAGGAAGGCATGCACAAACATCAGACACACACACAGTAAATAAGATTTGTTTCAGCCTGCAAGTATTTATTGAGTGCCCGCTGTTTATGGCTTAACATGAAAATTTGGGGAAAAGGTCACTGTTTGTGAGTGACTGGTCTCTTGGAGTCTGTTAAAGCATCAGTTTAAGCATCAGTTCTCTATGGTATGATTTAATGTTTCTTTTTTTCTTTATAAACATGAAGCTGCCTTCCATTATTGTTAAATTTAAATGTTTTACATTGGAAAAAAGTAAGTTGAATTTTGAAATAAGGTCTTTCCCAGTCTCACTTTTATAGTTTCAGGTGATCAAAGTTTTAATTTCTTTTTATATGGAAAGTAAGTATAATATTCATTTTTAAATTGCTCCTAAGTAAAGCCAAGAGTCTCAAGATTTTTCTTTTTTAAAAATTAGAATTGTCAGTATATAGTTGTATACATTTATGGAGTACAAAGTGCTATAATAATTTATGAATACAATGTAGAACAATTAAAAGCTAATGTATCCTTTCATCTCAATATTTAACATTTTTTGAAATTTACTCTTAGCAATTTTGAACTGTGCAATTCTCTATTATTCGCTATATTCACCACGCTATGCAATAGATCTCAAACATACAAAAAAACATTTCTTCTTGTTTAACTGCAGCTCTGTATCCATTGACCGTCTTTTCCCCATTCCCCTGGGCATGGAACTTCTGTAACCACCATGCTCCTCTTTGCTTCTATGATTGTGATGGTTTTCAATTCTATGTGTAAGTGAGAACATGCTGTATTTGTCTTTTGTGCCTTATTTCACTTAGCATAATATTCTCCAATTCTGTCCATGTTGTCTCAAATGACCGAATTTCTTTGTAAGGACTTAAGTATTCCATCGTGTATATCTACCACCTTTTATTTATCTATCTGTTGATGGGCACTTCCATAACTTGGCATGGGGGGTACAGATATCTTTTCAATAAACTGATTTGAAATCTTTGGGGTAAATACCCAGCAGTGGGATTACTGGATCATGTGGTAATTCTATTTTTAGTTTTTTGAGGAACCTCTGCACTGTTTTCTACAATGTTGTAGTAATTTACATTCCCATTAACAGAGTAGAGGGGTTCCATTTCTCCACATCCTGTTTATTCAGGCAATATATTATCATCTAAGACTTCAATATTTATATAGCTTTTGAGTATTTTTTAAAGTGGACACTCAAGCCTTCATATAGTTGTTAATGTGTGGTTCATCAGACCTGTGGTATTGACATCACCTGGGAATTTGTTAGGAATGCAGATTCCCGGGCCCCCTATGGGCTTAATCAGAAATCGTGGGGGTTGAGTCCAACACTGTTTTTTAAAAACTCCTCCAAGTGATTCCACTGCTTACTAAGGTTTGAGAACCGTGGCTCAGTAAATGTTAAAGGTTCAAGGTAGCAGATCCCACAAATCAGCCAGATGGCATTAATTATTAGCCTGGTAAGCCCACCTTCTTTTCATTCACTGAGTGTGATTGGTTCACTAAGGCTAGGCTGTAAAGTTATTTCCTAGATTGATTGCTACATGTTGACTTTGGGTTGTTTGTATTTCTCTGAACCTGTCACTGTAATGATTTGCGAGGACACTTAATAGGCACAGGCTGTGATTTTTTGCACCCATGGCTTTCTGCGCAATGTGTGGCTGGGTCCTTATCCACTCCTGGCTAGGTTTCTTCAGGTACTGGGCATGCCATTCATGATCTCTTAAGGAGGGAGCTGTCACTGGTGGATCACAGGGGATCTTCAGGGACATTTAGTTCACTCTCAGCTTGGTTTACAGGTAGGGAAATTGAGCCCCCATGAGGTTGTGCTTTGCTTGCAGTTAGGGCGTACAGACGGATTTCAGGTCTCCTGAGTCCCTCCACTGCATCAGAATTCCTGCAGGGGGACAGAGTGACAGCTTTTTTCGTGCCTGCAGGACATTCCCTTCTTACTGTGAGGGTTTTATTTATTTATTATTTTATTTAAAGAGAAAAAGTAAATAGAAAAAAGCCCAGAAGTTCTCACTGAAGCTAATAAAAGTGTCTAAAGAGAATGAAAAAAATCAGTTTGAGAACTTTGGTATGGAGGAAATAACCTGACATTAAATGTTTTAATTATAGTTGTTGCATTGGGCTTATCAGTGTGGGAAGAGGGAGCATTTCAGCCTTACAGGGAAGTGGGATATGGACAACAAGATGACCCTCTTCCTGAATTTGCCTGCTTGGGCCTGCAGCCTGGTGACTCTGTGTGATCCCAGCAGCTGTCAAACAGATGGGTTGGACTTAGTATAGACCTGGGTCCTAGGCCCAGCACTGCCACCAGCTAGTGGTACAATGTCCCGTAAAGAGGCCTCTTATTCTCCCTGGCCTTCACTACTGGTAAATGGGTATAATAATATCCACCCTGCCAATCCTGGGAAATTTCAGGTAGTGGGAAGCGGTATATCTCGGTGGTTAAGAGCCAAGTCTCTGGATTCAAATTCTGGCTTTCTAACTCACTGGTATGACACTAGGCAGGCCACGTATCCTCCCTGTTTTCTTACCTGAGAATGAGTATAATGAAATTTACTTATGAAGATTGAATTAGTTAGCTAATTTATGTAAAGTACATAGAACAGTGCCTGGTATTTAGTAAGTTCTGTGTTAGTTCCTATTATTATTACTATTACTATTTTAAAATATTATTTTAAGGATAGAATGCATTTTCTATAAACATATTCTCAAATGATTCCACTAATGGATACAGTACTGGACAAATAAAGGGCTTTTATGCAATAATTGTTGGTGGAGGAGTTCTGACATCGAGCTTACACCTGGGCTGCTGGTTTTGATGCCAGGGATGGGCAGACCTAGAGTCTCTGATTTTGCACAATTTATGCATAGAGAGGTGTGGCTAGAGGAAGCTTGGAGGTGGGAACGTCTCAGTTTTGCTTTCAGGTATTTATACATGAACTGTCATAAGAGGTGGACATCTTAATAATCTTCAAGAAAGAGTTCATGAGCTTCAATTTTGATATTTATTGTTTGACTAGGTTTCTTTCTGTCCTACTGTTCCAGTTCTTAATATGTATTTTGGTGGTGAAAATTTCAACTCTAAGAGCTAAACAATCAAGATATTCTAATTATCCAGGAAATGATTAGCAGATTTGGGGTAGACTTCTTCCATTCCTGACTGAAATCAGTGAAAATTTCTACTATTGCTGTTTATTTCTTTTTTTCTGAAAAGTCTGTTTTTGGGAGGGACTCAGATGGTAAAGTGTCTTTTCATTGTCTCTTGGAATGGGGGAATCACAAGTTTGAGAATTTTTGTTTTATCTGTATGTATAAAATTACCTTCTCCTTTTATTTATTTTGATACCCTTTCTGCAGTCTCTATTCATGATTGACTCCCCATCTTTTTATAGGCTCCTTAAAGTAAAGATTATGTTTTATTTGCTTATCCATGTCTTAGATTACTTCTTTTTACTGGATCCTAATTTAGTGCCTGGAAATACTAGGCTCTCAACTTCAGTTTGTTGAATGACTGTTATTGCTGTTTCTGATTACTTCTCCAAGTGGTCTTTTTTTTTTTTTAAACTTCAAAGCTACTGCAGAAGTGATCTGTTTTAAAACTTTACCTGAAAGCTAAGTAGTTATTCAGTATCATGGTGATCTATTATTTACCTGGCATTTTCCTAAACATTCCTTAATGAATCCTTATAATACTCATCAGAAGTATCTAAATCCCAAGATGATCTGTCATGTCATAGATGGTAGAGCTTTAATTTTTAATTGGGAGATGGAGATATTGAAACACAGGGAATTAAGAGCATCATTCAAGACCACAAAGGTGGTCATTGTTGGAAGATACTTTTGGGATGGGCTTCTGTGCTAGAAGCCAAAAAAAAAAAGGACTGATTACAACTTTAAAAAGACACCCAGATTAGGTGGGAAAAAATGTTGATCTGGATTGGATTACATTTCTTTGGTGTCTGAGGGTTATGCTTAGTGACTTATTTCTAATGTGCGTTTGTTTTTATTTTTAGCATTGCAGTGTCGAGATGGCTACGAACCCTGTGTAAATGAAGGAATATGTGTTACCTACCACAATGGTACAGGATACTGCAAGTAAGTTTTTCTCTTCGTATGTTTTCTTTTGAAGTTAGAACACTGGACAAGATTCTACTCCTCTATTTTTAATGCTTCTGTGGAATGTTACTGGTTCTTGAGCTTTCCTGGTACAGATTTTGGTTGGGGGTGAGGATGGAAGGATGTGGATGCCCGATAATTGGTCAAGAAGAACGTCTTACTATCTTACTGTTAACTTTCTCATTATGAAAAATACTTTTCAGTGAGTGGCTACTTAATATATACCTGGTAGGCTGGGTGCAGTGGCTCATGCCTGTAATCTCAGCACTTTGGGAGGCCGAGGCAGGTGGATCACAACGTCAGGAGTTCAAGACCAACCTGGCCAACATAGTGAAACTCCAGCTCTACTAAAAATACAACAATTAGCTGGATGTGGTGGTGCCTACCTGTAGTCCCAGCTACTCAGGATGCTGAGACATGAACCCAGGAGGCAGAGGTTACAGTGAGCTGAGACCATGCCATTGCATTCCAGCCTGGGCAACAGAGCGAGACTGCATCTCAAAAAGAAAAGGTCAGCCCATCAAATCAGTTTATCTATCAGATTCCCTTGTGTTTTTCAGTTTAAGGCATACTCTTAGAGTCTTCCCTTACCATGTTAGCTATGACCTTGTTTTTAAGTAAAACCAAATAGATACCAACTTTAACATTCTGCTCAGTATATGTGAATATTATATTAATATTTTTTCTAGTGTAAAAAATATGATTCTGTAAGTGAGAGTGAGAGAGGAAGATGTATGCATATGTGTAGATGGGGGCGGGGGAAGCAGGAGGTGTGAGCGTCTATTATTAATATGTGGACAAAAGAGTAAGGATGAAGAACATGTAGGCTAACTCTTGGTTCAAGAGCACTGTTTTCCCTTTTTCTCCAGCCATCTACTCTAGCCAAGACCTTTTGTTTGTTTGAGGAAGGCTGTGAGATAATTTCATAATAGCTTTTCTAGGTTTCCTCCAAACAAGTTTTTTCTCCTACATCATTTGAAAATTTTTGAGAGGAATATGTATCCATTCTATTTATTTCAGGGAAGATGTTGGAAAAATAAGATCTGGTAATATGAAATTTATCTTCTTTTCCTTCACTTTTATGAGGTGTAGTTTTTCTTTGCTTTGGTAGAGGTACTTGTTTAATAAGCATTTTAAGTGAGTTTATCCAACACATTTTATCTTTTACCAGAAATATAATTATGACTTTTTCCCACTGAGATCCATCCTGACACCAGGATTTAAATTTTTTAGTGTTATAAAGAAGATTTTTGTTTTCAAGTCAGAAACAATTTTCTTCACTAAAGTGAAAATATTTTAAGCTGTGATGACAGTGAAGCTTAACAATAGGTTGTTTGGATTGGAATAAAGACAACATTGGAAATAAAGTGTTTCTGTAGCTGATTATGGGCTGCTCATTTAGTTTTTCTAGCTGGGGAAAAAAAACATGTGGTGCATTCTCCTCTAAGGATGGAGATACAACTGGAGATAATAAGGGAGGGAACTTAATACCTAAGAGTTGGCCACTGAAATCTTGTTTAGTCTCTTTGTGGCATCTGGTCCCTTAGTTGCTTGCTTTATTCTGTTATTCAACTCTTGCATTAGTTAACTCTCTGCATTATGGACATTTGTTGATGTGTTTCTTTCTTCTACTAGAATGTGAGGTCTTAGTCTTACGCATGTTTTGCATGTTAATACCTAGTACAGTGCCTGGTGTAGCTACTGTTTGACAATGTGTTTTAAACAAAAAGTGCTAAGTAGATATCACACACTTGTTTCTTGTCTATTTACATTAAATAAGAAGACACTGGTTCTCTCCTTTAAAATTACAGTGTGGTGATTCCTCAAGGATCTAGAACCAGAAATACCCATTTGGCCCAGCAATCCCATTACTGGACATATACCCAAAGGATTATAAATCATTCTACTATAAGAACACATACACACGTATATTTATTACAGTACTATTTATGGTAGCAAAGACTTGGAGCCAACCGAAATGCCCAGCTATGATAGACTGGATAAAGAAAATGTAGGGTCAGGCATGGTGGCTTACACCTATAATCCCAGCACTTTGGGAGGCTAAGGTGGGTGGATCGCCTGAGGTCAGGAGTTCAAGACAAGGCTGGCCAACATGGCGAAACCCTGTCTCTACTAAAAATATAAAAATTAGCTGGGCGTGGTGTCAAGAACTTGTAATCCCAGCTACTCAGGAGGCGGAGGCAGGAGAATCGCTTGAACCCAGGAGGCAGAGGTTGCAGTGAGCCGAGATTGTGCCACTGCACTCCAACCTGGGCAACAGGAGTGAAACTCCATCTCATAAAAAAAAAAAAAAAGGAAAATGTGGCACATATATACTATGGAATACTATGCAGCCATAAAAAAGAATGAATTCATGTCCTTTAAAGGGACCTGGATGAAGCTGGTAGACATTATTCTCAGCAAACTAACACAGGAACAGAAGCCAAACACTGCACGTTCTCACTCATAAGTGGGAGTTGAACAGTGAGAATACATAGACATGGAGCGGGGAACATCACACACTGAGTCTTGTCGGGGGTTGGGGAGAAGGGGAGGGAGAGCATTAGGACAAATACCTAATGCGTGTAGGGCTTAAAACCTAGATGGATGGGTCGATAGGTGCAGCAGACCACCATGGCACATGTCTACCTATATAACAAACCTGCACATTCTGCACATGTATCCCAGAACTTGAAGTAAAATTTAAAAAAATTTTATGTACATCACATAGCATTTAGGATGGTAATACCATAAAGACAGGCAAGTTAGTTCTATTTGAAGATCATTCACCTTGGTGACTTATATATGGAGAATTTCAAATAGCTTCTAAGTGTTGGCCCATATATTTTTGGTTTGACGTGGGGAGAGAAAGTTTCTAGGGGAGGCCAATCTCTGAGCACTTACCAAGAGAAGACACCTAAGGCTCAATGTTGGGAAGAAGTCCAGTAGTTCTTTTTTTTTTTTAATTGCATTTTAGGTTTTGGGGTACACGTGAAGAACATGCAAGATTGTTGCATAGGTACACACGTGGCAGGGTGATTTGCTGCCTTCCTCCCCATCACCTATATCTGGCATTTCTCCCCATGCTGTTTCTCCCCAACTCCCCACCCCCCCAATAGTTATTTGCTGAACTGTTGGGTCGCTAGTCTCATACTCTCCAGCCAAGGTTGGAGAAACAAAGTTGCCCTCAGTGCCTGGAAGAAACGCTGCTTGAGGGTAGGCAACTGTGGTTGGTGATAATGGAGCTGCCTATAATCTGTCCCCGGGTACTTGTTTATTGCTGATAGGATAGAATTCTTATGATACAGTTTTGGGTATGTCCCTCAGGTGTCTCTCCTATGGTGAGGGAAACAAACTTTAAGTAAGAGTAAGAAAAAATTT
This sequence comes from Callithrix jacchus, assembly GCF_049354715.1. NCBI lineage: Eukaryota > Metazoa > Chordata > Mammalia > Primates > Cebidae > Callithrix > Callithrix jacchus. The sequence goes on along the minus strand of NC_133508.1, from coordinate 158,231,173 downwards.
GGGGGCTGGGCACAGTGGCTCACACCTGTACTCCCAGCACTTTGGGAGGCCAAGGTGGGCGGATCACATGGTCAAGAGATCAAGACCATCGTGGTCAACGTGGTGAAACCCCATCTCTACTAAAAATACAAAAATTAGCTGGACGTGGTGGAGTGTGCTTGTAGTCCCAGCTGCTCGGGAGGCTGAGGCAGGAGCATTGCTTGGACCCGTGACGTTGCGGTGAGCCAAGATAGCACCATTGTACTCCAGCCTGGGCAACAGGAGCAAAACTCCATCTCAAAAAAAAAAAATTTGGTGAGGCCATCCTTTTGGGAGATCAAGATGAACAACAAAACGTGTATAAAGAGTGATTCCCTACCTCAGCAAAAGTAATATTAGCATCTTTAGGAGTGGCAGGGTCACCCTAAGTGGACACAGAGAAAGCAAGAACAATATCAAGGCAGCCGTGTCAATCGTTCTGCAGTGCTTCGCCAACCTCCACAGCATTCTATGCAAAATTTTATGCAAAAATAATGTGTACTTAGCAGAGCTTTCAGTGTATTTTCACCAACGTTACCTTTTTTCTCTGGAGAAGACGATCCAGCTTATTCAGTAAATATTATTTTTACAAAATAGTAAATAATTATTAAAACACTGAGAAGGTCTATAAAAACATTCTATCAGGCATGCAGGGCATGTGATTATCTTTTTATTCATGAGATTGCTTAGTGGATTAAGAAAAGAAAGTTGAAACTAAATTGCTTTTACAGGGACAGGGTGGGGGTGAGTGGTGAGTGGAGTGGTGGGAACTGGTAGAAAATGTTTTAAAATAGAAGGAAGCTGACTATCTGTTTAAAGAGCATATGCTACTGATTCAGCTAAAATATAATGATTGTTTACAGAAATTATAAAAATCCTTGATAAGATCACATTGACAGATGAAGATAAGTACTTTAGAAGATTAGTTTTTTACTCAGCTCAACTGTTTTTTCTCACTGTTAGGAGCCTAAGTACCCTATCAGTCTGTGATTAGATTTTGATGCCAGAGGAGGAGAACCTGTGTAATGGTGCATAAAACTCAATTATTGCTGTTAAACAACTACTGTCAAATCTTAATAAAGCCCTGTCACTACAGAAAAACAAGACATCTTATTCTTTCCCTTGTCCTACTGGGAGGTGTAAATATGTAATTAAATTTGATGTCATTAATCACTTTCAAGTTGTTTGCTTCGGGCTTTCAAATATAAACCATTCAAAATCCCAGTTTGATTAAAGATCATGGACAACTCAAATGCACTAGGATCCTGGGGGTAGGTGAGGCTATGATTTGTATAATTGACAAAATCTGCATTTTAAAGACGTATTTATTACAGTTATTTTAAATCTTTGTCTGCTGGTTCTTAATCTCTGGGTTGTCTATGGATGTGTTTCTGTTTCTGTCAGCTGCTCTTTCTTTGGCCATGGGTATGATTTCCCTTTACTTCACATGGTAGTTTTACATTATTTCCTGGACATTGTGGGTAATAGATTTTAAAGGTTGTTTCCCACTAAAGAATGTTGAGTTTTGTCAAGACTGGCAGATCATCTTTATCCTATGGATGCTAGGTTTTAGGACTCGTTAGGGTGGGCCTACTTCTATTCTGCCCTTAGTCCAATGATACAGACCTTAGTTGTGGCATACGGCTCTTATTTCCAAGATGTGGCCCTTCTGGGGTTCAGTGAAAAGTGTGCGGGGCCTACCAAGCCCTGCGGTGTTTATCAAGCCCCTCTAAGGCAGGACTTGTCTTCCCAGCTCCAGGAATCTTCTGCTCGGTCTTTTCAGCTGTCCAGCTCCTTCCTTCTCTTGGGTTTCTGAATCTTACCTTGCTCATGCACAGTCAGGGATTATTTAATGATTTGAGCAGAGTTGTATACATACATTGAAGCTACCCACTCTACGGTTCTGTGCTTTGCAGAATTCTTCCTCCTCACATTCTAGCTGCTGTGACAGCTCCAGATACCTCTGACTCCTCAGCATAGCAGGACTTCCCTTTTCTGCTTGCACACTCTTCCTCTTCTGCTGCATGGACTGGGGTGTACCTTCGGGGGGGAGGGGGAAAGCAAACCAAAAAACTGTAAATGTGGGTTTCAAATAGTTTGCTTTGTTTTTTCCAGGGCTTATATCCCTTCTAGTTTTTGCCAGCTCTCCAGTGCCTTTAATATTTTGTCCAGAGCAAGAGGGTTAGTCTGGTATAAGTTACTCTGCAATTATTTTTCATGATGAAAACTGGAACTATAAAGGGTCTTTCAGAATTTCCTACATACCACTTGGTAAATATCTAACATAGTGTTTGTGAAACAGCAGAAAGTCACCATGAGTTGTATAGGTTTTCGTAGATAGGTGCTTGCATTTGATAATATCTACTTTTTGCCAAAGTGCTGACCTAAAAACTACATTTTCAGGCGAATTATTATCAAATGCTATAAAATACAACTTTGTGTCAGATTTTCTCTAAAACTTGTCTGGTAGCGGTAATAAACATTAAACATTAACAGCTAACAATTTTCCTTGCCAGGATTAGGGAGTCATGTTGGTCTCCAGGTCTCCTGAGTCCATCCAAGCAAAGCTAGAGCCATTGCCTTCTTTGTCCTCTTGGTAAATGTCTGTATAGTAAGTAGGGAGTACAGACACTCCTCATCTCTTAGAGCCTAGCTTTTCATGGAGGATGCATTAGCAATGTTTGTGTTGTGGTGCTTCTCCCCTAGAAAGGCGTTTTCAGAAGTCATGGCTGACTCCGCATTTTCCCCTTTCCTTCACCTTCTTGTGAGTGCATTCAGGGTGGTACAGGGGCATTTTCAGATCAAAGACATACGCAGGGAAAAATATCAACTGTTAAATCGCTTTCTCTTTCTTCTCAGCTGAAACTGGTTCTGCCAGCCTCCTTCCTTCAAATAGAGCGCCTGCCTACGTAGCTGAACATTGCGTATGTAGTTTTTCGGGAGATGATAGCAGAGGCTTGGCTACTCTTCCACAGTTTGGTTATGTTTGTAACATAAAACAAAGAATGCCGTTTTTTGGCTCATTGAATACCTTTCATAGATTAATCTTTTCTTAAAATGTAATGTGTTCAGGACTTACTAATTCAAGAGTTATTGATTGCATGCTATTTATGCATGCCACATATAACAGATAACTCAAGTCTGTGGTAGTACTTGTAGTTAATCAATATTGTTATCATATTATTTCACACTTCTTTGGGAAGTCATAAAATAATTACCAGTTTGTTAACCTGGACTTCTTGAGAGGTTCACAGTAAAGCGTAGTATGAAATAAACTGACTATAATACAGCCTTCTGTACAGGAACCACCAGCATGGCAGGGCTGAGACTTTGGTGAGATGAGTCAGGCACTGGCCTCATTTGTGGAATTTAAGGGAGTGCCAAAAACTCAATAATCTAAATCAATAATACTTTCATGTAGCTGTTCAGAAAATCAGAATTAATGCAAAATAGGTTGAAAATTATCACAATTTTAAATAAGGAGATTGTACTACTGATTTTTCCTTTTGCCTCATGACTAGCGTGGTTCAGCCTGGCACTGGTGAGTGGACTAAGGGGGCCTAGAAGTGCCATGAAGAGGACGTATGCCAGATGGACTTGAGTTTCAGTTCTGATTCCTGTTAGCAACTGGATCTTTGGCAAGTTAAAGTCTATAATGCTAGATAACATTTACTAAGCACTTACTGTGAATTAGGGTCTGTTCTCAATTAAGTAGTTTGCATGTATTTACTTTAGTCCTTTTGTGAGAGAGCTTATAGGAGGCTCTGAGAACTTAAGTAATCTGCTCTAGATCCCATCACTCTCTAGCTGACCAAAGGTATACCCTTGGAAAATGTGCTGTCACTGAGTCTCAGTTTGCCTATAAATAAAATGGGATAGAATTACCTGTTTTAAGATGGTAGTTCAAATGGAACCTTCTGAAAAGGAAGTGTGGAACATTCAAAAATATACAAAATGGGGGCTTTTCAGATCAGGAATATGTTTAAAATGCTGCTTTATATAATTTCTGTCTTTGAAGACAGTAGCATTAGGTAGACTTGAGTACCTCATGTAATACCGTAACACCGAACCTGCGTGTAGTTACATGAGTATCTATGCACCAGGTTTGGTGAATACTGCATTTCTGAGAAATGGCCTTTGACTTGAAAGCTCAGTGTAATTACTATGGATGAAATATAAGAAGAGGGCAGTGAAGGTGGGGAAAGAGGATATTGCCTAAAAGTGTGCTTCAGTAGAGAGAACTAATTTGAAACTTCTCCCTTCTTTTTACTAATGGAACGGGAGCAAGTCCAGACAGATTTATGGAGTTGTGAAATTGAGACAGGTTAAATTCAGTGACTTCTGATAAATGTTGTTGCCAGCAGAAAAGTCCCAAATTGTTGAATATGGTACCTGACATCTGCATAGTGAGTTACAGTTGTATATGAGTATGTCCTGTGAGGCCTTTCCTTGTCTTAGGACTTGATATCTGGACCCTTTAGCAGTATCATTCTTAAGTGATTCTTGTTAATTCTTGTGTCCTATTAAAATCCTATTAAAACATATCAAACATGATGTGTTGCTAAGGGGTCTTTTGTAAAGGAAATCTTGGTTACTAGCATCTCCCTCTGTGGCCCAGGCTTGAGTGCAGTGGAACAATCATGGATCACTGCAGCCTCTACCTCCTGGGCTCAAGCCATCCTCCTGCCTAGTCTCCCATTTTTAAAGACACGGTTTCACATGTTGCTCAGGCTGGTCTTCAATTCCTGGGCTCAAGTGATCTTCCCACTTCTGCCTCCCAAAGGACTGGAATTACAGGCCTGAACTACCCTACCTGGCCAATTACTAGCTTCCTAACACATAGCAACGTAATTCCCATACTCTTCTCAACTGATATTTATTCTTTCAGTGGGACCTTCATATAGTTCAGTACTCAGTGAAGAAGTAGGAGAATCTGGTTCTTAGACTCTGCCTGTATCCTTTTAGCTGTGTTGGGTAACTGCCAAGAAATTAAATCAACAGACGTTGTCCTGCAACCTGGCATTAATCGATGTGAATTTAGCTAGGTTTCTTTCAACACAGTCAGAGACTTAATCATAATATCATATGAAGTTCCTTATTGTTCAGGTATGTCTTGTGAGCATCATTAATTTCACATAGGATTTTTTTCTCCCTTTTTTTCGTGACTAAGTAAAATGCAAACTATTTCTCCTTCAGGATCTAGAGAAGCCTAATTAAATTCTTCACTTTAATTTTGTCAATATCTGCCCTTATCAAGGATAGCAAAGGAGTGGGGGATATCAGAATATGAAAGAAAGTAATCATCTAAAAATTTCCAAGCTCTTTAAAATTTGTTAAGCTAGCATAAATATGTGGGTGTGATAGAGGTTCTCATTAGGCCTCCTGTCAACATTCAGTAGTTAGGAATGAAGTTTAGTGTCTGTCTGGCCTGCTGTCACGTGTGTGTGTCTGCACACATGTGCTCACATGCGACTGTGTTAGGTATTTTGCTTTCATGTTTCTCTTAGTTGAGTTTTTCCTTACACCCAAATGTAAGGTAAATTAAAATTTCTCTTGGATTTCTGCATATTTTCTAGATCCTATTTATTCACTGTCAGTGACCTTCACTAGCACTTAGTCCTCTGTGTCCACAAATGTATTGCCAATTCTTAGACTTCATCAGCCTTCCCTTATGAAGAAGTAATGTAGTTAATTTCTGCTCGAACTGCTCTTCTCCTAAACAGTCTTCTACTTGCTCTTTACCAAAAGGGTTTGATGAAAGAAAAGTGAAAATAAAGACTAACAAAGACATTATTTAAGTGACAGGTGATATTATTCAGCGAACACATTCACCTGGAGCATTCTATCCAGTTTTTTGCCTTCACATAAATATGAGGAGAAAAGTAAGTGTAATAAGAAAATAATCTGATTAGGATTTATGTAGAATAGGAGCATTTAGGGTTTTAAATCTGTAGAGATTCAGGTCACTTTTCTGCAGTCACTGTCTATAATCTTGTATGCTGAACATTGAAGGTTAGATCAACTCTGAGGCGCTATAGAAGCCTCCCTTTTCAAACAAAAGTTTAATTTTTATCGCACTACTATTTATTGAGCAGGTTACTATAATTGATCACTATACTGGGTATTGTGAATAGACAGAAAAACCCAAGAGGCTTGAGTTGCCTGAGTTCTTTATTCACAAGTACACATACCCAGAGAGTGTCTGACAATGAATGCAGTTTCTTGTGCATAAGACACGGTGGCAATCTTCTGAAGTCTTGCTGGGAAGATGAAGCAGAGATGTGTAAAATAAAACAGTCTGATATCCCAGCGTACGGGCACAGATAATAACTGTGGAGAATCAGACAAAGGGGCAACTACTGTGGGACAAAAGAGTAAAATCAGAGGACTTCTGGTGCACTGCTTAGATGCTAACTCTTTGAATATTTGTGGTACCTTAGAAGATGCATAGATTGGAGAAGGGTAAGAGGAAGGGAGCTGAAGACACTAGAAGGGTTATTTCCTGTAGTAATCATGATCAATTTCTTAATAATTTTTTAAATTTTTTTGTTATACTTTAAGTTCTGGGGTACATGTGCAGAAAGTGCAGGTTTGTTACATAGGTATACACGTGCCATTGTGGTTTGCTGCATCCATCCCCCTGTCATCTACATCCGGTATTTCTCCTAATGCTGTTCCTCCCCTATGCCCCCACTCCCTGCTATCCCTCCCCTAGCCCCCGACCCGCCGACAGGGCCCAGTGTGTGATGTTCTCCTCCCTGTGTCCTGTGTTCTCATTGTTCAACACCCGCTTATGAGTGAGAACATTTTTTCTTAATGACACAGTTTCAAACGTTTTCTACATCTTGATTGCTCTCTTCTGTGCGTATACGTCAGTTTGTGTGAGCTTTTACTAAACCAGTATGTGGATTAATCTAGTTTCACAGTGACAGGTAAGCAATTTAAAAAATCATTCTTTTAGCACATGTTAACTTGAATGTTTGGAAGTAGAATGTCTAGAGTGTGGGTGAAGGAGAGGACCAGGGGAAAAGAGAGGGCAGCTGGGAGCAATTACCCTCCCTCCCTCAGACCTTTTTGCCCTTGACTCTTGATTCTTGTACTTCTGCCAGACAGAGAGGCAGGTAGGCTTTTGGCCATGTTTTGCAAGGAAAATCAGAATCTTAAGAGTCTCTAGGGCAAGAGCAAGATTATGTGTTGGGATAGGAGAAGTGGTAGAAAAACAGAGGCACTAAGAAGAGGCTTGGTTTTCATATAGTACATAGTTCACTCCCTTAGTTGAGAATTCAGATATCTCAACCTCAAATATCTTCTGTCCAGCATAATGGCCAGATCTGATTCATTTGAGGGATCCAGAGTAAACAAGCATCTGTTAGCCAAGTCTTTGGTTACCTCAAATTAGCTCAGGTCCTTTACTGCTTGTTTCCTCTGATTATATAGTACATATTCCAAACCCTCAATTATCCAGAATAAACTAGGGCTGCCTATTCTGTGTGGAAACATTTGATGGTGGTTAAGATTCTATTGCCTAGCCCATGGTACTGCCTTCGTTGTTTAACTGCCTGTCACTTTAAGATTTTGAAATACTGGTTCTTGTTGTGTAAGCCAGATACATCTTGAGGAATTATTTTACAGGGCAGCTTGCCCCTTCTGAAACCTCAGTCATCCTGAAAAGTAACTCAGTACCTCCTTGACTTTATTTTTTCTGTCTTAATTCTATTTGTATACAGTATTTGTGGTGTCTGATTTTCTGTCTCGTATTGCTGAAACTCATGGCCTGGAATTTCTGGATCGCTCTTAAAAAAGTGGACATAACTTGATTACTAATGAAAAAGTGACTCACTTTCTTCTAGGCAAAGGCAGACACTGACTGTCACATTTCGTGACAGAAGCAAACTCTTTAATTAGGAGACATCACCTATTCTCTAAATTTTACGAGAATTAAGGATAGCGTCATGAGCTGGGAAATGAGTAAGGTAAGCGTTCACGCTTTGTAGAGAGGATGCATAAAAATGAGATCTGGATAAAGCTGTACCTGATTTTACTTAAGTGGTTGATTTCCTGTCAGCTTAAATTTAGTGCTTCTCTTTCCCAGACCATCGTCTTACATACATACTTCAGTCAGTTTTAGCCTTGTGTAACTAATCAGCAGGTCAGATTCCATAGAGAGACTGAAATACTTACCACCATTCTATACTCAGGGAGCTCACGCCTGTAATCCCAGCACTTTGGGAGGCCGAGGCGGGTGGATCACGAGGTCAAGAGATCCAGACCATCCTGGTCAACCTGGTGAAACCCCGTCTCTACTAAAAATACAAAAAATTAGCTGGGCATGGTGGCACATGCCTGTAATCCCAGCTACTCGGGAGGCTGAGGCAGGAGAATTGCCTGAACCCAGGAGGCAGAGGTTGCGGTGAGCCGAGATCGCACCATTGCACTCCAGCCTGGGTAACAAGAGCGAAACTCCGTCTCAAAAAAAAAACAGGAGTTGTTTGGGAGAAGATGGTTAGACCTTTCTATCCCTTTTAAATACAAGATTTTTTTCCCATTGTCCTTACCTTTTTAAAAATACTGTTCCTTCTCTTTGCTTGTTCTTTGCTTTCTTATGCATCTGTGAGGGGCTAGCTGAAAGTGTAAGTTGTGGAACAATTCATTTACATAAGCATGTATGGAACCATCTGTGCACCTCAAGGGTGTTGGGCACTGTGAGGGATATAAAAAAAGAGACACAGCACAGTTCTTGCCCTAGGATCTCCTGCTTGGAGTGGGACAGTGGTCAAAACATATACAACTACAAATACCCAAACATTAACATCCGCAAGCATCATTACATCCTTGGGTGGTATTGCCAAGGGACTTCAGAGGTCTAGATTATAGAGTCATCACCCCTCAGTGTGAACTTAGGAGGTCAAAGGGACTTTGAAAAGCACCTTTGCCACTCTTTTTTTTTTATAAGTGAGGAGCCTGAGGCTTAATACAGCTAAGTGAATTAGTCTTTATTATATAACTCATTAGAATGTAGACTGGGACTAAGAGCTATTTCTCCAGATCTCATTAGGCCATCTAAAGATTCCCCACTATTCCTTTTCATTTTTGGTATCCAAATAGGTACAGTTGTTTTTGAACTAGGAAAATCCTTTCAGACCAAAGAGTAAGCTTTTTAAACTATTCTTCTTTTAGGTATTTTTTTGGACTACAGAACTTTGAAGGTGGTCATTCACCAACATTGGGGAATGGAATGGAAAGCAGCCTCCAATACTTGCTTTTCTTTCTAGAGATCTTCTTTAAGCTTCAGTGCCAGTCCTTACAGAATCTAGCCGTTCATGCTATTGAGGCCACTTTGTAGGATTTTTTTTTTTTTTTTTTTTTTAACTCAGGGCTCCAGGTCCCTGGTCATTTATGTAGTCAGTCTTTTATCAACGACTAATGAGGGACTAATGAAAGTGCAAGAGGGAATGAAGACTGTATGCATGTGGTGTGTGTGCCTGCACATGCACATGTGCCTCGGGCCTCTATGTGTGTATCGGTTCACTTCATATTTGGGGGGTGGGAGGGAAGGTGATTAAAAAATAATCTACTTTGCATGGAGTTGGCCCAATTTGACTGATTTAGAGGTGAGTCAGGGTTAAGTAGTAGTCTGTATATCAAGAATCTTAATTAGTTTTGAATATCCTTTGGGTAAATAGCTCAACCCAATTGTTCCCAAACTTTAAGTGTATTTATAAGGTCTTTTTAAGGGGTAAAGATTCTACAAAGCCTTCGATTTTGCCCTTTTGCTTCTGCACTGAATAGTTGAATGCCTTCTATATGCCAGTCATTGTATTAGGCACTGGGAGTATGAGAATGAATAATTTTTAGTCTGTTGACAAATAATCATAGTAAAGGCTAATTTGAAGCACAATATGTCAGGAATATAGGAACGGGGGGGGTATCAAGGCTGTTTTTCAAAGGAACTAACATGTAAGCTGAGACTTACGGGCCATGAGAAGGTTGTGAAAAGCATTTTGGGCTGACCGAAAAGCATGTGAGGTCTGGAGGTGAGAAGCGTATTCTGTAGCATTTAATGAAAGACATTTAGCAAGAGTGCATAAAGGAGAAAGCATGAGATGGAACAATTTCTCAGTGTGTCGTTTGAATATGGTGTATACTGTCAAAATCTAAGAATTCAAGAATCATTTTAATATATCTTTATATTTTACTGGTCATAACCGCATATACATATATTTAAATATGGACAAAACACTGTTCCGTAGTTTAGAAAGTGATTTATAAGGATTATAGATCTCTTGCAGTAACTCCACAGCCCGTAGCTTAGGAACAACTGAGCTAACTCATTCAGTTTTGTCCATTACATTGAAGGGGCTTTTTGTAAACTCATATGTCTAGAATGTATTTGCCATGTTTGAATCACAAGTAGATATTTTCTCAGGTCCAGTGCAGGGAAGTGCAGTAAGATCCTGATTGTGTTCTGGAACATAGGAAAGACTGCCTTCTTCATAGCAACAGCACAAGTCTGTTAACACTGTATGCCCCTCCCCAGTCTTTCAAGTGATGATTGAAGAAACGAGGTGCTCCGCTCAGCCTTTGAGTTCTGATAAATGAGCCTAGACTGTAAACTGGAAGATAAGGATGTTTGCAAAGTTCTTGTATAAATAAAGCATGGTTTCTCATTGCAGTGGTTACTGATTTCATAGTCTCCAGTGAAGACGAATGATGCTGTGAATCAGCAGCTTTAAACTTCGTACCACTTCAGCTCCATTTAGATTGCGTTTATTAAAATCAGTGGACACTTTGCTTTATTCAGATGAGGAGGTGAAAAACACGGACACATGTAAACTGAGTGAGGTGGCGTTTCAGAGGTAATTCCCAGCCTCACAATTCCCCGTGAAGTTCTTTTCCTGTGGGAAACTTTTAATTTGGAAGCATGCAACCTAATGTGGGAACCAAGATTAACATTTTCTGAAATACTTCTACAAGAAAAGCAGAAATGGTCTGTCCAGGAAGCTGAATTTACATAGTAGAAAAATGAGCTGCCCTGCAGTATTTGGTAGTCTTTGTGTATTAGTTGTGATAAAAGTGTGTGTGTGTGTGTGTGTGTGAGAGAGAGAGGGAGAGATTGTATACTTGTCTTTGTTTCCTTCATATACAACTAGTAAGGCTCTTTTCTAGGAGATGCTTGAGATGAAACAATTTTAGTGTGTTGTTTCCCTTGTCTAGGGCCTTACTACAGTAGAAAAAGAAAAAAAAAAACTACACTAGAAAAGTGTGTTTTACCACAAACAGCCCGGTTCTGAATACTAATCTATACACAAATACTTTTTTTTAACAAGTTTGTTTTGTTTTTCTTTCTTGCTGAGTAAGCTATAGTATATTCTTTTTTTCCCTGTCTTTTTTTTTTTTTTTGAGGGAAGGAGGGTGAGAATAGAGTGGGAATGGCAAGAACTAGTCAGTATGACAGAGCTTCTCCCTTTTCTTCCCCTCTTTACCAGGAAGTTAATGAGAAGTCTTCATTCATGTTTTTAAAGCGAAGTCGGTAATTAGCATAACCTAGTCAGTTACCTTTACACAGAGCGACAGAATTAAAAAGTTGATGAGCCCATCAGAGGAGGGAGACCAGTGAGGCTAAACCAGTAGGTGGGTTGGGACTCCTGAATGCCAGCCTAGAAGTTTAGACTTGTTTCTATAGGCTCTTGTATACCTCAAGTTTGTAGTCAGAGCCTTGGGAATTGACTGCTACATAGGAACTTTCACTGGTTACAGCTAGCCTTGGCTGTTAGCAATTATTTTTATCTACTTTAACAGGGAGGACAGAGGAGGGGGGGCAGGAAACTAAGCTGGCATTATGGTCACAGGAAAGCACAGGCTGATTTGGAGCCTTTCAAACTGCAGACCTTTGTTACTGACCGATGCTTAATTTGGTTTCTGGGTTTTGTTAGTTTTTTTCCCCTGCCCTACCTCATTTACCTTAAGGACAGCTCCCCCTCTAGAGCTCAGCTAGGGCAGGCTGCCACTGCAGATTGGGGGGCCAAGAGGCCCAGCGTAAGAAGAAAGTGGGTTGAAAGCAGAGTTCTGTTAAAAGAATTTTCTGCTGGAAACTAGCCCAGAGGGAGTAAAGAGGAGCTTTAATGAGGAGCAGCTGCAGGGCCGACGCAACCCACATGAGACATTTTTTTCCCCTTCGTTCCACATTCTGTATAGTTTTTTAAAAATCATGATTTTGAAATAGCTGTTTTGCAAAGCACGCCTCTCTTTTTCTTCTTGTTTGTGGTGGGATTTTGCTTTGTTGTTGTTGTTTTTAATGGCCAAATCCTCGTGTAAAAAAAAAAAAAAAAAAAGCTAAAGACAGAGCTGCAGCAAAGCCCTGGATGCAATTTGGACTCACCCTGTTGATACAGAACATTCGGTGGAGAAAACAAGGGGAGAGAGCACTGGCTTTTATTTGGAAAAGGGGCTTATTTCCTGCTCAGTCTTCAGTCCTCTTGGAGCTGACACAAGCTGCTACACTGTTTTAAGCTTTTCTCTAGACGAGTGGCTATTCACTTAGGAAATGTGAAAGAACAAATTTTTTCTGTCCTGTATTACTAGGGAGACTGATCCTGAACTGCAGTCATTGCCAGATAGATTGGAATTGCTATTCAGATCTCAGCTTCGTTGAAATCTGTAACGTGGCTACATGTAAACTAATCTAGGCTGCTAGTGCGACGTGAGAGTTGGGGTCTGGTTTTCACCTGCTTAAGTGAGAGGGAACTGTAGGGGTATTCTTTCAAATGGAATGTTTTCTGGTTCCATTAGGAGGAATCCCTTGTTTTTTTTCTCTTTTCTTCCTTCATTTACTTTCCTGCACCCAACCCCATGTGTATGTTTGAACAGTAATAATGAAAATGTGAACCTCTTAATGGCAGAAGTGACCCCCCCTTTTTTTATGAGATGGGGGGGTCTCACCATGTTGCCTATAATCCCAGGCTGGTCTCAAACTTCTGTTCTAGCAATCTGCCCACCTCGGCCTCTCAGTGTGAGCCACCAGGCCCAGCCAAGACTTTTAAAGAAAAAGTCATAAATTTATCTGTATGAGCCTGATAAGTATTCAGATTAGTTTATGGAGTTTAAAATGGAAAAATGCTCCCCAAATCTTTCTCTGTATTCACAACCTCATCTGTGAAGTATGTTCTTGCAGAGTTCCAGGGCTAAAGAAGAGAGAGTGAATAGAAGGAAGTCACTGAGAGACTTTGAAGAGACAGTTATGAAAATAATTGATAAATTCCCTACAGGAGGGAAACGTTCATATAGTTTTGGGGATGAAAGACATCTGTTAGATTTTTGTGGTTAATTTTTAGAATACACACCTTTAGTTCAAGTGGTAGACTAGTTTTCATATTGTGTACTGGGTAGCTTAATAGAATTATAGATTCGTGAAGAATGTTGGGTGTTTAGCCATGTTTTTAGCCTCTAACCAAATTCAACTTTATCCATCTCAAGAAGAGAGCTTTATAAACCCTTGTTTTCAAGTAGAGAACCTTACTTTACCCCAGGACTAACAGGGTATATGTCGTATACTGTAGTTAAACAGGGATTTTCATGTTGAAAGACCTCCTGCCTTAGGAAAAAGGGGTCTGTTATTTCTGACTGTCTTGCCTATTTCTCCCCTTTCCTTCCATGTCCGTAATGCTGCTGAGCTTCCTGGGGTATGAAGGATGATTCTGTACCTCAAGATGACTATTAGGTTGATTTGGCCTGTTTTTCTAGCAGACGGATCACAGAGTAGAGTTGGATTTGGTAGAATATTTGAGAGACCAACTTTATTTATCACATGAATTTGGCCTGCATTGGAACCAGTGCTTAGTGGAGTTTAGATACTCAGATATTCAGGCAACCTATGCCAAGGGTTCAAGACAAGCTCTTCCCCACAAAAACTATCTAGATGGGAGTTTGAGAAAGGTACAGCAAAGACATAAAGAAGAACTGTACTGGTAGAGACAATGTAGTGCATGACATGGCACTGCATCTCCTGTTGGAAGGATCAGAAATAGGTGGGATGGTTTGGAGAAGGCTTACTGTAGGACAGGTTTACAGCAGAAGGATGGAAGGAAGGAACAAACATAAGTCGGAGATATACCAGAAGGGAAGCATGATATTTCTCACTGAAAGTTAAAAAGAAGATTTCAATATAGGGGATAGTAGACAAAATTGTGGAAACAATATGGGGTGTTCAAGTTATAGATTGCTAAACAGTAAGATGGTTAGGTAGTTCGAATGGGACAGACAAGTAGACCAGAGATTGTAAAGAACTTAGATTTGAAAGCCTTGATATTAATACAGTTGCTAGTTTCTGAGCAGAAGAGTGACATCAAAATTATGCTTAAGAAGGATTATTCTTTTAGTCATATGCTTAGGTTCAGCAAAGAATTTCCAGACTGTCCTTAGGGAGCCGGAGAAATATGGATAGTGTGCTGGTCTATTCAGGGACTTAGAGTTAATTGAATACGTGCTAGTCTTGGGCAAGACTTTAGTCTTACACTTTCAGTTAAGTGCTATGTCATTGCAAGTTCTAGAGAAAGATGGGGATATATTTGTAAAACTGGGGGTAGTTGCTAGATTCACAGATAACCAACTTTGGGTACATCAGTTAGCTTTGGTGTCCTTATCAGTGCTATAGGGATTCAGACCATTTGGTTTCTGAGGTATAGGTTATTTACTGAAATTCTGTGATTATATGATTATAATGTAAAAGCTGTTTCAATCAAGGAAACTTGGAGTAAAGACTCAATATGACGAAATTAAGAGGAATGAATGACAGTTCCAATTATTGGGTTCAAAAACCATGTGCTACAAGTATAAGGTGAGAAAAATAGGGCACAATAGTGGTTCATGTGAAATAAGGCTCTGCAAGTTTTGGCTGAGTGGGTATTCCATAGCACATAGTAGTATTTTGTGGGTTCTAAACAAGTGTGTATGGCTTTGGGCTGAAATAGTAAAAGCAGAGTGTCCAGAGCAGGAGCACGGTTCAGCTCTGTGCTGCACTGGTGAGAACACATGTGTTAAGTTTTTTTTCCATTTTGAGCTTCACTTTTTAAAGAGGGTTTTGATGAACTGGAATCATCCAGTGATGAGGAGGAGGCAGGATAGCCTAGTGTTGAAGCACATGGACTGTAGAGTCTTCTTGGCTTTGAATCCTGCCTTTCTTATCTACTAGCTGTGAAATCTTAATCTTTCTAAGCTTCAAGTTCCTCATATATAAAATGGAGATTATAATATATATGACACTGTAGCAATTAATAAGAGATAATAGCTATAAAATGTTTAGCAAATATATAATCCATAGTAAGTACTTAGAAAAATACGTTTTCAGTTACTTTGGGTGTATACCTGGGAAGGAAGACAGAAAATTTTGGTCATTCCGATTATTATTAGTACTATTAAGCATAGAAACACCACTAAAACAGTGAGGAAGCCTGAAAATAACTTTATATTAAGGAATAAGCCAAACCGTTGAATCCTGGAAAAAAGAAAACAAAGGGCCCACATAACTATCATCAGATTCTTGAAGGGCTATGTGTAAGAGAAGCGGAAGGCTTGTTCTTTCTTTGTTCTACAGGGTAGAGATAACCTGGAAATTATAGAGAGACAGAATTTGTTCTTTTAAAAGTTAAGACATAACTTACATATTATAAAATTTACCCTTTTAAAGTGTGTAATTTAGTAGTTTTTAGTATTTCCAGAGTTGTGAGACCATCACCATTATCTAATTTCAAAACATTTTTATCACCCTTAAAGAAACGCTCTACTGCTTAGTAGTTACTATTTCCCTTTCTTTCCAGCTCCTGGTAACACGAATCTACTTTATATGTCTATGGATTTGCATATTCTGGACATTTCATATGAATAGAATTATATAATATTTGGCCTTTCGTATGTGGCATGTTTTCAGGGTTCATCTATGTTATAGCATGTTTCAGAATGTTATTACTTTTTATGGCCACATATTTCATTTATGGATATACAGCATTTTATTTATCTATTAATCAGCTTATAGACGTTTGGGTTGTGTCCACTTTTTGGCTATTATGAATAATGTTGCTATGAACATTTTTATTATGTGGGCATATGTTTTCAGTTATCTTGGGTATATACCTAGGAAGGGAGGCAGAATTTGAAGAATGAAGAAAGAAAGAAAGAGCTTTCTGACAGAGGGACCCACCCACATTGGAGACTGTTGTTTTGTTGAAGTAGTGAGTCAGTAATTTCACTTAACAAATACATAGTGTTTACTGTGTGCTGCATAGTGTTCCAAGTGCTCTACCCTTATTTAAAAATCCTATCAAGTAGGTGCTGTTATTAAATCTCTTTTACAAAAGCGAAGTTTAGTACCTTGCCCAAGATTACACATTGAGGAAATGGTGGAGTTGGGATTGAAATCCAGGGTGGTCTGATTCCAGAGTCTATACTCTTACGAGCAGGAACAATAATAACTCCAAACATTTATTAAATTCTTAAGATTAATCAGGCACCATGGTACATGCTTGTATTCAAGCAGAGGCTGGTGATCATCTTTTAGAAATATTTTAGAAATGATTACTTAATTGGATAGAAATTAAATTTCTTGAATTTCAAGGTTCTGTTATTCCAAGGATGGCTGGAGTTGGGGGAAAGGCCGGCAACAATGGCCTCAGGCTTTCAAGATGATCACAATTTGTATCAAAAAGGAAACTGTGAACATGAATGATAAGTATTATAGGAATTCAGTTAACAAGTCTTGTCAGAATGTGGTAATAAATTATATATAACTTAAAGAGATTAAGTTAAATTGTGTGTGGAAGCCTTAGAAAAGTGGAAGAATTAAAGTTTCTTGGGAAAATGGTCTTTATTAAATGTTTAGTTTCGAATAGTGGCGGGACTTATTAGGGTAGAGAGATGACTTTTAGAAAAATGAACATAGGGGACTTCAGCAGTGTATTTTGGAGTCAGTTACATGAAGGTAGTTATTTTAAATCAAGTGAACAACAACAGTAATGAATGCATATGAGGAAAGAGCAGTGCAGCCCAGACTTAAACATTAAGGTGGCTATAATAGATGGGGAAGAAGGAGAAGAGAAATCAGCTTTCTAGACTAAAAGACTTCACTGGGCTTTGAGATGGACAGGCAGAGTCATAGAAGCCAAGGTAAAATGATTAAAATGGTACGTGGAGTGGTTAGCAATTCTCCCGATAGGAGAGAGAAATTCCTTATGAAGTCTCAGATGAGACCACTGAACTTGACAAGGGGAAGTAATTGTTCTTAGAAAACAGTTTCTAAGCAATAATTAGAATTGAAGTTTTGTTGCAGAGGGATAAGTAAGAAGTAGTTGGAAAAGAAAGAGAAATATCTGAAATTAGGCTATAGTCATAGAAGGTTAGTTGTGAAAGAAGAATTTAGAAAGGGAAATGGGACTTCATGAAAATGTAGGTTAAAGAGACTTGTATGTGTTTTAAGGTATAAGTGAAGAACTAGCTGGTGTCCAGCCCTCTAGAACATTTTAAATAGAAAACAAATCTTTATTATATCAATACTAACAGTCTAGTTTCAAATAAAGCCACTATGTGGTTCTGTACATGGGCTTTAGGAGAGTAAGTCTGTTGTTCCTTATATCTAAATATTATCCCATTTAGAGGAAAACTCTGAGTCCTTCTTCACAGTGGCTTAAATGCCCCAACGTTACAGCTCTCATCTATTTTCTGCTGCTCCAGGTCTCCTTGCTGTTCCTCAAACATGCCAGGGCTGCTGTCTGTGTTGTGGCCTTTGCATTTGCTGTTTGCTTTCTCTTGAATGTGTTTCCCTAAGATGCCTGCATGATTACTCTCACCTTATTCAGGTCTCAACTCAAGTATTGCCATCTCAGTGAAGGCCTTCTCTGATTTTCCTATTTTCAACTGAGACAGTTCTCTTTACTTACCCCTCATTCCCATCCCCAATCCATTCCTTCCTGTTTTATTTTTTTTTCATAGCACTTAACTCTGTCTAACATGCATCTTTTACTTAGTAGTTTTGTTTTCTTCTTTCCCTATTAGAATTTAAACTCCATGTGTGTAAGACTTTTTCTAGTACTAGAAAAATGGCTGGTGCATAATAGGCACTTACTAATTGTTGCATGAATGAATGATTTTGAGTTTAATATTCTTTGTGGAAACTAATAGGTTTGATTTCCTATCAGAAACCGATTATTATTAATAAGCATATTGAATGGTATTTATAGAATTAAGCTTTATATATTCTTTACTCAGAGGTTGGCAAACTTTTTCTGTGAAGTGCCAGAGAGTAATTACTTTTGCAGGCTTTGGGGTCTCATTGCAGCGGCTTGCTCTGTTGTTATAGTGCAAAATCAGCTATAGACAATCGATCAATGAATGAGCATGGCTCTGTTTCAGTAAGACTATGGACACTGAAATTTGAATTTTATATAATTTTCAAATGTCAGAAAATATCCTTCTTCTGTTTTTTTCCTAATCATTTAAAAACGTAAAAACTATTCTTAGTTCGCAGGCCAAACAAAAACAGGCAGTGGTCCAAATTAGACTTGCAAACTATACTTTGCCAATCTCTGCTTTTACTGATTTCTGAAATACATCTTAGTTAAAACTTATTTTTGCATACTTGATAGGGACCAGCAATGTGAATTAAACTACAGAAACAAATAATTTAGAAATGTATCTGTTTAGCTTTAGAAACTTCCATTTTGCTTCATTTTCGTTTTCCTGGGAACTTACATTTCCATCATATGTTTATGATGCCACCATTTAAATGAGTTTGCATCCTCTCAGCATATGCCGCATGATAGTGTTGGGAGTGGTGTAATAGTTCAGGAGCAAAGCCGGGCGAAGCCTACCCAGGTTTAAAAATTTGCCATTATTTTAAAGGTGCATAATTCCCATATGGGAGAATCAAGAGTCATCTAATAATGCCCAGAGGACCACACTGTGAATGAGAACTGTGTTGCAGTTTTTCACATCATTCATAACACATTTCTTGAATAAGCCGCAAATGCTTTTAATAATATATCTCAGAGTTAATTTTAGCTATGCTACATTGGCACTTTTTGCTCCTCCACTTAAAATAACAAACACAAGAAACTATTCTCAAATCAAGCTGTGATTTGGATGGGGCATTGTATTTTCCTCAGTAAGCACAAAGAAGAGAGAAAAAAACAAAACTTTTTTTTTTTTTTTAATTGAGATGGAATCTTGCTGTCATGTGGGCTGGAGTGCAGTGGTACAGTCTCGGCTCACTGCAACCTCCACCTCCCGGGTTCAAGCAGTTCTCATGCCTCAGCCTCTTGAGTAGCTGGGATTACAAGCGTGCGCCACCATGCCACACTAATTTTCGTATTTTTATTAGAGCCGAGGTTTCACCGTGTTGGCCAGGCTGGTCTTAAATTCCTGACCTCAGGTGATCTGCCCACTTCTACCTCCCAAAGGATTATAATCCCTATAAGCTGGGATTATAGGCGTGACCGTGCTTGGCCCACTTGCAAAACTTTTTAACATTTATAAGCTTTTTATATACTTGATTTTGTTCAGTTCTCTCAATAATCTCATGATGTAGGTGGCCTTATTAACTATTTACAATGCGAGAGAATGGATAGTCAGTGAGGATAAGTAACTTGTCCAAGGTCACAACACTGGAACTCCAAACAAGACCCTCCGAGCTTTTTAGGTACAGACTCCTCATGGTTACCTACATGCCATGTTTGGTTTCAGTGCTGTGAACTTTCTTCACTGCCTATTGGTCTCTAGTTTCACCTACTCAGGAAGATGCCCAGAGCCCTAGCTGCTCCGGGCTCTGCCATGCTTCTCATATGCAGCTCTGGGAGGGGTGAAGAGGCTGTGGCCAGTTACCTCACTCCTACTGTAGCTACTCACCAGTCCTGTTTCCTCCTCTAGCCATTTTAGCTACTATGGAATTTTGCGTATGTTCTATCTTAGTTTCTTAGTATCTGGCCTGCCTTCTCTTCTCAGTAACTGTGACCCCTGCAGAGCTCACCTTGCCATCAGTGGTTAATGAAAGGTCTTGGATATGACAAGACCTTTTTGTCAAAGACAAAAGCACTCATGACCTCAGTGTTTCAGGTCAGAGTGATTAGGAAAATCAGGACACTAGAGCTTGGGCACAGGAAGAGCTGGTTTTTGAGGGGGAGATTTCAAGTTTGGTTTAAATGTGTAATCTTTGAGGTAATGGTGGAACAGCCTACTAGATTCAGTTTTGTAGTCCCTGAAAGCTAAAACAAGGAATATGAATCACATATTCGGGGCACCAGCCAAATAGCAGCATTTGTAGTTAGAATCAAAATCTTTGTGTTTCTTAATTTAAATGCTTCCCAGAGATTCCATTTAAAAAACTTGGTTATGAAAATGGAGACTTACCATGCCTTTTTGATAGTGTTCAGAGAAAATTTTCATAATAGTATACACAATTTGAAATGATTGTGCATCTCATGAATCAAGGGATAGCACTTAAAAAGGTTTCTCAGTGCCCCGATGTGGAAAATATAGATTATTATTCTTCAATTTTTTCCCTCCTTTACTTTGGTGTTTATCTGGTATCTTAGATATTTTATGTTATTTTAATTGTATTTTGTGCCTTTTTATTGGGTTAAAAAATGCCTACTACTTAAATATTAACAGGTTTTTAAATATCCCCTCGAACCCTTCCCCATTTCTGTACCTCCTTTCCCTTTTTCTGTTGCAATGTCAGCCACCTGAAGATAACCCAGAAATCTAGGTATAGGCCAACTGGCGTTTCAGTGGAAACAAGACAAAGAACTTACTATTTCTCAGTGCTTAATTGAGGAAAAGCACATGGTATCTCACATATTTTAACTGGAGGGGATAAGAGGGCCAAGTTTACGCATCGTCTTGTGGATATCTTAATCCTATCAAATGGCTCAGTTAAAATGAGAAAGATAATTTTAGGAGACAAGTAGGAACAATGCTCTAAAAAAGGTGCTATTACACAATCCCAGCCTTTACACACGTGAAAAAAAGCTATAGTGCATTTTGCCTTTGAATAGGGGTCATGTTGACTGGCCATAGCAGACCCTGCTGGATCATACACCTGGTATTCTGTCTCCAAGACTCAAAAGGACATGGGAGTATGTGGTTAAGTTCTCTGAGCACTCCTTCTTCTAAAGGGGGGCAGTTTTAGAGGTGGCACTTGTAGGTCTCTTGATTCACAAGCTCGTGCTTTCTTGAATGGACTGCATTTCTTACTGTGAGTTTTTGGTCTTACAAGAAGTTAGATGTTTTCATGGACTCTTCTCTTTTCCATACAGATGTCCAGAGGGCTTCTTGGGAGAATACTGTCAACATCGAGACCCCTGTGAGAAGAACCGCTGCCAGAATGGTGGGACTTGTGTGGCCCAGGCCATGCTGGGGAAAGCTACGTGCCGATGTGCCTCGGGGTTCACGGGAGAGGACTGCCAGTACTCGACATCTCACCCCTGCTTTGTGTCTCGCCCCTGTCTGAATGGCGGTACATGCCATATGCTCAGCCGGGATACCTATGAGTGCACCTGCCAAGTTGGGTTTACAGGTAACTAATAGCGTTAAAGCCTGTGCTTTCCTACCCTCAGCAGTTACCTTTATTTAGCATCCTTTAGATCATAGTGTCTGGTCGTTAAGAGTACCCCAGCTCTGGGTGCACATTTAAATTATGATAAGGAACTGGGATGTTCCCTTAGCTCCACCGAGCCCTGACATTCGGGCTCAGGTTTCTAACTATCCTTTGCATCTTCTCCTTGGAGATATTCTACAGGTGCCTTCAGCTCACCGTGTTGATAGAAATATGTAGCAACACTCTACACCCCAAATATCCAAGCTGGAAACTCCCTGTCGCTTGTTCTTACCTCACTTCAACTCAGTCACCCGACCTAACCTCTGAATTGCTTCTCACCTGTCTCCTGTGTCCTCTGCTGCCCTGTAGATGAGGGCCATGTTATCTCTCATCTGGACTTCTGAAGTGGTTTCTGAATAGGTTTCTTTGCCTTTATTCTCTCCCCATCTCATTCCCCCATGATATTGCTACATCTTTAATTATAAATGCAAATATTCTAACAATCTCGCCTGCTTACAATGTCTAATGTTTTTTCATTACCCATTGAATAAACCAAAAATTCTTGTACATGGCTTCCATAGCTCTTTACAACCTAAGCTTCTTATCTTTTTGTAGCCTGACCTCCCCACAAGCATCTAGGCCTGGTCACACCAAATTCTCCTCATTTCCTGAAAATGTCATACTTGTCATTGCCTCTGTACAGTTATACATCCTTCTGCCTGGAATGCCCTTTTCTACAATTGGTGATTGTCCAGTGTTATTTAAAATTGTGTCTTAGTGACCCCTTCATGATTTCTTTAGGTAATTGGCCTCTTAAGTTTTATTATTTTTATGCATCACATTTTGTTGTAATTTTTTTACACATCTCTCACCTGAATAGATGGTGTGTTTTTCTAGGTGGGTCTGAGCTTTATTCAAAAGTGTTTATTAAATTAGAAAAGGAGAAACATTATTCATTTTTTCTCCTGCTTTAAGCTCTAAACCAAGAGTTCCATGAATGCAATAAGCAAAAAAAATGAAAAATGTGCTCAGAAAACGATACTGAATCAGTTAGTGTAGAGAACACTGTTATATTAATTTTTCATTGCATTAGTCAGGGTTCTCTAGAGGGACAGAACTAATGGAATATATGTATGTGTGTGTGTGTATATAGTGGAGTAATATGTATGTGTATGTGTGTGTGTGTATATATATAGTGGAGTAATATGTATGTGTATGTGTGTGTGTATATATATAGTGGAGTAATAGGTATGTGTATGTGTGTGTGTGTGTATATATATAGTGGAGTAATACGTATGTGTATGTGTGTGTGTGTATATATATATAGTGGAGTAATATGTATATGTATGTGTGTGTGTATATATATAGTGGAGTAATATGTATGTGTATGTGTGTGTGTATATATATATAGTGGAGTAATATGTATGTGTATGTGTGTGTGTATATATATATAGTGGAGTAATATGTATATGTATGTGTGTGTGTATATATATAGTGGAGTAATATGTATGTGTATGTGTGTGTGTGTGTATATATAGTGGAGTAATATGTATGTGTATGTGTGTGTGTATATATATATAGTGGAGTAATATGTATGTGTATGTGTGTGTGTATATATATATAGTGGAGTAATATGTATATGTATGTGTGTGTGTATATATATAGTGGAGTAATATGTATGTGTATGTGTGTGTATATATAGTGGAGTAATATGTATGTGTGTGTGTGTGTGTATATATATAGTGGAGTAATATGTATGTGTATGTGTGTGTGTGTGTATATATATATACGCGTGTGTGTGTGTATATATATATATATATATATATATAGAGAGAGAGAGAGAGAGAGAGAGAGAGCACAGAGTTTAAGTATTAACCCACATGATCACAGGGTCCCACAGTAGGCTGTCTGCAGGCTGAGGAGCAAGGAGAACTGGTCTGAGTTCCAAAACCGAAAAACTTGGGGTTTGATATTTGAAGGCAGGAAGCATCCAGCACCGGAGAAAGATGTAGGCTGAGAGGCCAGGCCCGTCTCACTTTGTCACATTTTTCTGCCTGCTTTATGTTTGCTGACAGCTGATTTGATGGTGCCCATCCAGATTAAGGGTGAGTCTGTCTTCCCAAGCCCACTGACTCAAATGTTAATATCTTTTGGCAACACCATCACAGACACACCCAAGATCAATACTTTGTATCCTTCATTTCAATCAAGATGACAGTTTTAACCATTACAAGTCTGCCCCTTGTCAATTTGAACCCATACATATCTCCTGAGATCATACATAATCTTCAAATAACAACAATAGTAAGGTCATAATTATGCCTAACATAGTACAGCTATTCTTCATACAACTGGAAATGCACCAACCCCCAACCAAAGTACTTACATAAAGTTAACAATACTTAAATGCTAACGTGAAGTCAATAAATCTTATGTCGCATGATAAAGAAGAAAGGAAATAAAATGAAGATATTTTCTTAGTACAAGTGTGTACACGCATAGACATGTTTTTAACAAAAGAAGGAGGGAAATACTCAGGACAATTACAATACTTCTTCCCGCAGCTGGTCATGTGGTAGTAGCTGGTATTGATGACTACCTTCTTCTACCCATTCTGTATTCCCTTTGCCTTCAGCAAGCACCTCAGCAGTCGTGGTATTCTTCCTGGTGGAGAGACCCAAACCTTCATTCCTGAGGGATTGGGTTGTTGTAATTTCCCATTGACTTTAGTCACAGGGCATGGTAATACCAAGACGCCCTAATGGATCTCCTGTATTTGATGTATACTCTTCCTTAATTCCATTGTGGAGTAGTAGACTGATTTCATCTTGATAGCCCGGGTCAGTCACCCCAGCCAACACTGTAACTCTCTTCTTCTTAGCTTGTTTACTTAAAGGTAGGAGGAACCCAAAGTGTCCTGGTGGCAACGTTAACTTCCAGTTTAATGGAATCGTTGTTGTGTCTCCCGGAGGCAGCATTCCTCCCTCTGGAACTAAGACCTGTAGGCCAGCAGAACTTAATGTCACAGGAACAGGAAGCAAAAATGTTGCTATTGGATCACTAGGGGCAATGGTGAGCGGTGCCACGTCCACTTCCACCCCTTGATTCCTGGACCTATAAATCCTGGCTATGGGAGGAACAGTATTATATATTGGATACTGATTCAGAGCATACACAGCCTTCTTGAGAACTTTGCCCCAGCCCTGCAAAGTATTGTCACCTAGTTGGCATTGTAATTGTGACCGCAAAAGGCCATTCCATCATTTTGTCAATCCAGCTGCTTCAGGATGATTGGGAACATGGTAAGACCAGTGAATCCCATGAGCATGAGCCCACTGCTACACTTTTTTAGCCGCAAAGTGAGTGCCTTGGTCAGAGGCAATGGTGTGTGGAATACCATGATGGTGGATAAGACATTCTTTGAGTCTGCAGCTGGTAGTCTTGGCAGAAGCATTGCATGCAGGATAGGCAAACACGTATCTGGAGCAGGTGTTTATTCCATTGAGGACAAACCTCTTCCCTTTCCATGATGGAAGAGGTCCAATATAATCAACCTATCACCAGGTAGCTGGCTGATCACCCTGAGGAATAGTGCCATATTAAGAGCTCAGTGTTGGTTTCTGCTGCTGGCAAATTGGGCATTCAGTAGTGGCATTAGCCAGGCCAACTTTCCACTGGCCTATCTCGCCTTCCACACTGGGAAGGTGGAACATGAGCACATGTGTTAGGACCGGAAAGATGGTGAACTATGCCTCTGCAGGGTGAAGGTACGTAGTGATCCTGATGTGCAAATTGGTCATCTGACCTGCTTGTAGGGACCAAATATTAATCCAACCATCTAGTAATTAGTTCCCTCTGAAGTTTCTCTCTGGAGAGCTGGCACTCTCGCAAAAACCCCACTTTCAGTACCAATTTACTGTATTGGTCCATTTTCACACTGCTGATAAAACAGAGGTTCAATTGGACTTAGAGTTCCCCATGGCTGGGGAGGCCTCAGAACTATGGTGGGAGGCAAAATGCACTTCTTACTTGGTGGTGGCAGGAGAAAATTAGGATGAAGCAAAAGTGGAAACCCCTGATACATCCATCACATCTCATGAGACTTATTCACTATCACCAGAAGAGCATGGGAAAGACCAGCTCCCATAATTCAGTTACCTCCCCCTGGGTCTCTCCCATAACATGTGGGAGTTCTGGGAGATACAATTCAAGTTGAGGTTGGGGTGGGGACACAGCCAAACCATATCATTCATCAAAACGTGTCGGTGGGAATAGGGGGTAGTTATGATGATCCATTATCTCCGTCGTGACTATGATAGCATTGATGATATAAGTCATTGAAAATATTTGGTGGTTATAAGAATACTTTCTTACTGACTGTCAGTTTTGAGTTGATTTTCTATTATGAGACAAAGTGGGGGGCACATATCCATTTAAAATATTTTAATTCTGACTAGTGGAAATGACAGTAATGCCTTCTTCATAATTAAAATATCTCTGAAATGGTCCCGAAATCAAAGCTTCTTATTTTGCCATTAAAAGGGATCTCTTCTTGGTATTTTGTAAGGTTCTGATCATCTTTTATACATTTGCTACTTTTGTCTGTCACTTTAGGAATCATCACAGATCAGGGTCATCCTTTGAGTTTTTTATGGTAGCTCTGTACCTCAGTGAGACCTTACTAGCTCATCTGTACTCAGAGGTGAAGAGTGCCTATACATGATATGTATGGAAACCAAATTCAAGGTTTGTTTTTTCTTTTTTTTTGATGGAGTCTTACTCTGTTTCTCAGTACAGTGGCGCAGTCTTAGCTCTCTGCAACCTCTATTTCTCAGATTCAAGTGATTCTTGTGCCTCGGCCTCCATAGTAGCTGGAATTACAGGCATGCAGTATGAAGCCCAGCTAATTTTTATATTTTTAGTAGAGATGGGGTTTTGTCATGTAGGCAAGGCTGGTCTCAAACTCCTGACCTCTAGTGATCTGCCTGCCTTGGCCTCTCAAAGTGCTGGGATTACAGGTGTGAGCCACCACTTCTGGCCCAGGGATCTTTCTGTTTCAGTAGCGGGCACCACTGTGATATTCACACTCACCAGAAGTGAGCATTTATATCTTTTCTCCGCTGTAAATAAGTACCTCTTAGTGACATGAGTGGAAAGACAGAATTGCAGTTCTTTGATTTATGCCTTCGCTCTCTGAGGTGTGTGTGCTGCCCCTAAACTAGTATTACACTTTTCTGCTTTGATTTGACATTCCTTGACAGCAGAGAACACTTGTCTGTGCTCATGTCTCATGTCACCTCTTTTTCCCTTATAGAAAAACTCTTGTGTCTCCCATTTACCCTTCAATAAGGTCAGAGATTTAGATAGTTTCCTAGACAATCAATTGAGCATTAACAAATTCAGGGAGTTCTCATCTCTTTAGTTTAAATAATAAATGACTTAGGCTAATGAAAACAAAAAGCCAGCTATGTGAATATCAAATTTACTAGTTCTGTGAGGATATTGTTTTTCTCTTTCTTTTTTTTTTTTTTTTTTACCTCAAATAATATGCTTTGCTTCCCCTGGCATCGTGATTTAGTCTTCAACCCGTCAGAGGTCCAGCTACTGCTGGTACTTTCCTACTTAAGAAAGTCCACAGATGCCGTCTAGACCTCTGTCCTCCTGACATCTTCTATTTCATTTGATATCTAGAAACTCAGAGGCCCTTCATCATTTTCAAACACATCAAGTTATATTTATGACAAGACCACAATTAATAAAACGTTTCCCAGAATATATGTGTTACATTTAGAGGAAACAGAAGTAGTATTGACTTGCATCTATCACCAAAGAGGTCTGTTTAGTAACGATATTTTGTGGGAAATATCGATAAATTTTATCCATTCAACAGACATGATTTGAGAGCATATAGTGGAGACCCAACCCTGCCAGTGTAGCAGGTGGTAGAATGTGTCTGTGTTTGATATATAATGTGTCTATGTTGATGTGTCTGTGTTTCCACACGGGCGTGTGTGTGTGTGGGGGGCACTAAGGATGATTTTACAGAGGCTGGGACTTTTGAGCAGAGTTGCCAAGATGAGTGAGAGTTCACTAGGAAAACAGAAAGGAAGTTAATATTTCAAACAGAGGAGCAGCGTATGCAGAGACAAAGAGCTCTGAGAGAGTAGATGGATCCAGACTCCTGTTGCTGACAGCACTGTGCAGGATTCAGCTTCAGTATGACTAACCTCCAGTTTCCTCCAGGTACTCAACACACTGAGTCCCTGTGTCTTGGCTGAGGGTGTTGGAGACTTTCTGGAGAGTGCTCTGTGTCAGATGACCTTGAGGACACTCCAATTTGGCCTTCTGTAAAATTCAGAGTTGAAGACTTCTCCATGAAGGAGCTCCCTGATGTCACCTATTGGTTGGAAGATGGGGTGTTGACAATGGGGCCAGCTTCTGTTTCTGTGGCCAGTACTGAGTTCTGTTATCCTTCCTTTAGGTAAACTGTGCCAATGGACTGATGCCTGCCTGTCTCACCCCTGTGCAAATGGAAGCACCTGTACCACTGTGGCCAACCAGTTCTCCTGCAAGTGCCTCACAGGCTTCACAGGGCAGAAGTGTGAGACTGATGTCAATGAGTGTGACATTGCAGGACGCTGCCAGCATGGTGGCACCTGCCTCAACCTGCCTGGTTCCTACCAGTGCCAGTGCCCTCAGGGTTTCACAGGCCAGTACTGTGATAGCCCTTATGTGCCCTGTGCACCCTCCCCTTGTGTCAATGGAGGCACCTGTCGGCAGACTGGTGACTTCACTTTTGAATGCAACTGCCTTCCAGGTAAGGAGCTCCCTAGTGTCCCCGGATTAGGGGACAAACTCCTAGCACAGGAGGTGGTGGGTGTGGCTCGGTTGCTTTTTTTAGGAAGCTTCCTAAAGCAGGGAAAAAGGGAAGTGAGAATTTTGTGTGGGGTGGGTTGCTGGTGAGGGAGGAGTTTTATGGGCCCACTGTGGTCCATAAACTGAGCAGGGGGTAATTTGGCATGTCAAGGTTTATGATGATGAGTGGCCAGAAAATTGTTTATTGTCCCTTTCGTAGAAACAGTGAGAAATAAGAGGAACAGAGCTCTGGGAAAGAGACAGGCAAATCTGGAATGGAAAAGAACAGCATGAGAATTAGACGTTGGAAAATATGTATGGGTGGTTAATCAAGTGCTTTAAACTGAACTGACGTTAACAGTGGGTGATCAGTTTTCCTATGTGCTTTCACTTTTGATGGAGTAATTCATTGTTTTCTTGTTCACCTAAATGCACCCAGCTGCCCTTCCATGATTTTCCCTGGGCTGCTGGCCTTCACAACCCGCTCCCATGTACCCTCTCTGACTTTGGGGTAACCCTGCCCTAACTTAAATCTAGAGAATTCTGAAACTGAGGAGGGGGTCCTCTGTTAATCCATGAGCACTTTTTAATGAGCTAATAGATGGCCTATGAGAGACTACACATGGCACAATACTTTGTTACACTCTTCACTGGTACAATTGTCTTAGAGTGCACACACAACCCAAAGATAGAAACAAAAGGAGCTTGGGGCCTGGTGTTGGTTCCATGGAGAGGGAAAAAGGAGCAAGCCTGGCCAATTCATTCAACTCCGTATAAAAAGGATAAGGAGGCTAAAAACCAAAAATTTTGATTGGGAACAGAATACAAGCAGCTGGAGCAGATGAATTACCAAGCAACAGAGATCCTGTTTTTATACAAATACCCTTAGTACAAAACAAAAGAAGGAAAACCGTAGGGGGGATAATGTGCTAAGTAAGCAGAATTGCCTCAAAAAGAAGTTGTTGTAGCTACTCTTTCAGAGTGGGAATCTTGGATTCTGGTATTGTGAATGTGGTTCACATATAAGGTGATTGCGTGTTTCATTTTGGGGGGGTTAAAGGTCACAGGTTGGGCGTCAGTATAAAATCAGCTGGTAATTTATTCATTTAATTGGTAAAAATGTATTGACTGCCTGCTATGTTCTAGGCACCATGCTATGTATTTGGAATACAGCTATACCAAGCATTGCCACATAACTGAAATGAAAACTTTATGTTATTTAATTAAGTCACAAGAACAAGCGACTTAATTGTATTATTTTAGTTTTCCTTTCAATAAAGAATAGATGATGTCATTCTCGATACTAAATAAATGTTTATTAACATAATATTACTATCCATTTTGTCTTGTAGAAGAAATAACTAAAAGACATCTGTCTTCACACCTGTATTTGTTTGCATTTTAAGGGTTAAAGACAGAGAAATGTAAACAACTTTATTTTGAAAATATTTTAATATTGCAAGTGTTCTATGAGTCTGATATTCTAGTAATCTAATTGACTAGTAACTGATGTTAGTATGATTTATTGTTGAAGGCTAAATGTGTTTTTCAGTTTGAAGAAAATTACTTTTAATAGTTGCCTAGAACAAGAGGTTGATTTGGCAGCAAGATGTTGACGGGAAGTGGGAGAAGTCAATAAAGGAAGTTTTCAGCTGAGAGAGAGCGATTACTCACCCCCATAGCCTCTGCACTGTTACCCGTTAGCCACGATAGGAACCTTAGGGAATTCTGAGAGTGTGTCCAGGAAAGGATCTGTCAAACTGGAATAGTATCTCCTCCTTGAGAAAGGAAATAACCAAGGATTCCGCAGCGGAGAGGCTGCCAGGGGTAGTGAAATAGAGTAAGGAAATCTTGGCTGTCTCTAACTCTCTGCTTGTAGTTTCAGTAAGACATCTATTTACTCACTGATGGGGTGTGCGTGTGTGTGGGAGGGGAGATTAGCCTGAGGGGTGGGAATGGGGAGATTTGGTGAAGAGAAAACTAACATTTTTTTTTGGTGGCTCAGGAACTATGCCAGGTACTTCCATGCTTATTAGCTCAATTACACAAAAATCTTGGGAACAGGTATCATTTTTCAAGTTTTCCCACATGAAGTAACTGAAGTTTGAAGCTGTTAAGTGATTTCCCCAAAGTTGTACCGCCAATATGTGGTTATGCGGGGTCCCGAAACCCAGGCAGTTTATTGTCAAAGCCTTTGCTCTGTGCATCTTACCGCGCCGCATGCACGTCTGCTTCCTGAAAGTACTTTGGAGGTGTGTAAAACATTTGGCTAAATGCTTTGAGCTGTCTGGGTTAAAAATACATGTTCATGTTATGAGAAAAACAAGATACTTCTAATTGTAATCAAATAGTGCTTGTTATATATCAATATATCTATGTGTATATATAGCATTGATTGTAAAGATGTTTAAAAGTAGTTACATAGACTAGTTCTTGCTTTTCAGGGTCCCATAATCTATAACAGATGACTTCAGCTTTGGATAAATATTTAGAAAGAAAGTTAAAGAGAATTCAAAACAATAGATGATGTAGTGGCACTGTGAATAAGTATGTTATTTATATAATTTGTGAGATTTTATGCTCATTGTTTGTATGTCGCAGGTGGAGTTCAGAAAATATCACTTTTTTCCATAAAAGGAAATGGTACCTAGAGATGATTTTCTTTTAAAAAGTTGTTTCTGGCTGGGCGCGGTGGCTCACGCCTATAATCCCAGCACTTTGGGAGGCCGAGGCGGGTGGATCATGAGGTCAAGAGATCGAGACCATCCTGGCCAACAAGGTGAAACCCCGTCTCTACTAAAAGTACAAAAATTAGCTTGGCATGGTGGTGTGCACCTGTAATCCCAGCTACTCGGGAGGCTGAGGCAGGAGAATTGCTTGAACCCAGGAGGGGGAGGTTGCGGTGAGCCGAGATCGTGCCATTGCACTCCAGTCTGGGTAACAACAGTGAAACTTCATCTCAGAAAATAAATAAATAAATAAAAATAAAAAGTCGTTTTCATAATGCAGTGCCCTTCCTTCCATTGCTCCCCATGCTTGTAAAGAGACTAAAATGTTACTTAGTGTAGTAGTTACTATCTCAATGTAAACAGCACCTTATTTGAAAATAATTATTATTTCAGTGATAAAAACGGGTAAACAAAGTCAGCAGGAGGCAAAGTAGCTTGTTAAAGGTTTCTGCAACTCCTAAATGGTTGCTTCCACTGCATTTCACATCTTTGCATTTCTAATTGAGGCTTACTGTAACCATCCTGTTTAAAATTGCAACTGTCCCCCATCCCCTTAATTACTAACCCTGGTCTACTTTTTGTTTTCTTTTTCTGTAACTCTTACCCTCTTACTATATAATTTATACCATGTAATTTATTTCATTATGTCTATTGTTTATTGTGTCTTTTCCAAATTCTACTGCCCCTTACCCTCTCCAGAATGAAAACTGGGATCTTTGTTTCTGTTTACTGATGTATCCCAAACACCTACAAACAGTGCCCAGTAGGTACTAGGCCTGCAGATACATACTGGCTGACTGACTGTGGTTTAGTGTCAGTTATAGAAGTGAGAACGTAACTCCAGTCTTCTCGTTTTCTTCCTTGCAGTGTGCATTCTAGACTTGGTTTGGCTTCTCCTTTTGTCCGTGTATACTCTAATACAGGATGAGAATTTTGGAGTCTTTTTCAACTGTGAGTCACTGAATGCCACATAGTCAGTGACTATGTTTAAATGGTTAAGTTACAATTTTTCTCTTGCAAAGGATACTGTAGTCACTGTGAGTATATTTTAATATTATTGTAGGACTCAGGAGGGAATTAAAACTACAAAAATGACTCATCTTGTATGACACAGAAATGTTTCTTCACAGAGGGGGAGAAAAATAACTTCAACAGAGAACTATAGAATCAAATCAATGAACCACATCTTACCTTCTTTTTGAATAAGTAACTGTTAGAAATCCAGACACTTCATGAACTTTCATTATGTGAAGTCTTTAGCAGAAGCTACAGGAGGACACCCAGCCAAAGTAATTTTAATTTAAGAACAAAATGGAGTATGAAAATAAATTGTTAAGTCATTCACTCCCAGTATTTTTGGGTTAGGGCCAATAATGGGAAGAGAAAGAGGTAGACTAGTTTTGTGTTTGTGGCTATTTTAATAAAGTAGCACAAGTAATCAGAAAGCAGTAGGCTGTTTTGAATTTACTGGCTGTGACTTATGAGTTCACAGTTGGATTGGACTGTCCTCAATGTACTTTCTTTTCTTCTTTCTTTCCCACATCTCTTTATTCCTCTGATTTTGTTTAAACTTCATAAAGAGCTCTCTGATCTTTCATTTCCAAACAATGAAGGTTTATCCTTTGTAAATCACCTCTGCACTCCACAGGCTGATGATATGTGATATCCCTATATCATTAAAGTAAAGCTTAAGCACATTTTGTGGCTTTTGTGTTGCTGAGCTTAAGAACTATTAGAAATAATTCCCTCTTGCATTTTCACACTTGGGGAATGTTACGTTCTCTTGGGTATTATGCTAATCGTATTTTGGCAGGTTTCTCTGACACAGATGCAGAAATCGTCATACCACTCTCCAGGGCGTATTATTTTAGCTCCTCTGACTTGGGCCCTAAGTCTGTTCCTGAAAGATGTTCCTGGTGTCCCTCACTGTTCTCTCACGCTGGATGTTCTTGCCTATGCTGCCTCCTCAGCTTTCTATCACCCTCTTCCCTTTTTTTAATATATAACTCATTCTTAATGATTTGTGAAAGGCACTGTGTTTCACTGAAATGCCTTCCATATTCCCTACCTCCATGTGGATTGGAGACCTAAGGTCTTTTGACATCTGCGTATCTCTAGCACAGTGCGAATCACGGTAATTATTTATCTGTTCACCTTTCCAAGTAGAAACTCTCATTTTAACACCCTATCTTAATCCCCAGCATCCCCAGTGCAGTGCCTGCCATAAAATGGAGCCTCAATGAATATTTTGAAAATGAATGAATTGACTGTGGTAAACAGAGGAGAATTCCTATATTCTACAATTTTTAAAATGTACTGAAATTATTCTCTTTGAATACTCCTATTTATTTCTTTGACTTATTTGGTGACAAAGTTAGAAAAAAGTGGAGGAAGATATCAAGGGAAGCAGGTGTAAGCAGTGAGCCTGGGGTGGGGGTAATGGGGTGGGAGATATGTGGCACAGTCACAGGGATCCATGAGCTAATCTGGACTCATTCAGATAATGGAAGATGTGTGCCAAGAAAACTGGTTGGATAGGGAAAGGCCAGGGATTCTCTCTTGCATTCTCATACTTCTTTGGGGCATGAGTCATTTTCTTTTCTTTTTCTTTTCCTTTTTTTTTTTGGTGAGACAGAGTCTCACTCTGTCACCCAGGCTGGAGTGCAGTGGCGTGATCTTGGCTCACTGCAACCTCCACTTCCGGGTTCAAGCTATTCTCATGTCTCAGCCTCCCGAGTAGTTGGGATTACAGGTGCCTGCCACCATGCCCAGCTAATCTTTTGTATTTTTAGTAGAGACGAGACGATGTTTTCTCCGTGTTGGTCAGGTTGGCCTTTAACTCCTGACCTCAGGTGATCCACCCACCTCCGCCTCTCAAAAGTGCTGGGATTACAGGCGTGAGCCACAGCGCCTGGCTGCATGTGTCCTTTTCTTGGGTGTTACTGATTGTATATTGGCAGGTTTGCTTTGTGATAGATAGACTTCTAATGGGGGAAAAAACTATCCTTGTGTCTTTTTATCTTTGTCTAGTTCCAGGTATTCCTGTTTTTTCTTTTTTTCTTCACTCTTTCTTCTGTGGGAGAGGGAAGAAACTTTCTTCACCCTTTCATGGGAACTTTTCTTGAAGACTTTGAGCCCAGCTTGGGAGAATCCTGGTTGTGTCATTTCATCTCCTTTCTGCTCTCATCTTGCTTTTCTCTACCTAGCCTTTCCACTCTCACAGCTCCCAGGGTCTGGAAATGGAAAGATAAGGGGGTGTTTCCTTGAAAGATGCTGTTCTGTGTGGGGAGGACAGGTTTGAAAAACGTTTTTCTGTTCCCTGCCCTCGTTGCCATCATTAATCAGTTAAGTGGCCCATGGTTTTGTAACAGCACAGTCTTAAAATGCTTCTCCCGAGTTTAATTTCTCTCCATTTGACCTTTTAAGGATGTGAATTGGCTTTAAGCAGTAGACTCCCTTTAGCCTCTCTGTGAATCAGCTACACCCATCCCACCCACGGGTCTGGAAACTTGTCTGTTTACCTTTCCCTAAAAACTTAAGATATATTTTTAAGAAGTGCCTTGTAACTTTTCATATAGTCATTCCCTTGCTTTGGGTAGACTGTTTCTTACAAGAATTTGGTTGATCTTTCCAAAAAGTTCTGTATCTCTATTTTTAAAGCATAAATCCTGTCTTAATTTTGGAGGAGAACTGATTTGGCTTGGATTTTCTCAGACATGGGAACTTTTGACCGAAGTTTGTATTGTTACATTGTCAAAAGGGAATTCCTGGATCCCAGAAAACATATGGACTGCAATTGGGTAAAGTTACTGGTTAAATACTTATTCCTACTTACTAGCCATTTAATCTTGGACAAGTCAGCCATGTGGCCCACAACTTCCTCATCTTTAGCATAAAAGGATTAGACAATCTCTAAGGGTTGCCATAATACAACTAACAAATATTAATATTAGCTAATATGTGTAAGACACCGTGTTTAGTGCTTTTTCCCTTAACACAATAGCTTTATTGAGATATAATTTATATACCATACAATTTACTTTTTAAAAAAGTACACAATTCAAAAATTTTAGTATATTCCTAGATTGAAGTAACAATCACCACAAACAATTCTAGAATATTTTTGTACATCAAAAGAAACCCTTTACCCATGATCAATTACTCTCCATTCCTCCTAACTCCCTCTCAGCCGTGGTAGGCAACTACTACTCTGTTTTCTGACTCTATTTGCCTCTTCTGGACACTTCATACAAATGGAAGCATGCAGTATGTAGTAATTTGTGGCAGCTTCTTTCACTTAGCATGAGGTTTTCAAAGTTCATTGACGTGGTGGCATATATCAGTACTTCATTCCTTTTCATGGCTGAATAACATTGGATCTTATGGATTTACCATATTTTATTGTTTTATATATCAGTTGATTGACATTTGAGTTGCTTCTACTTTTTGAGTATTATAAATAATACTGTTACAAACATCCTTGTATAATTTTTTGGTGGATATATATCTTCATATTTCTTGGGTGTGTACGTAGGAGCAGAATTGCTGTGTCAGATGGTAATGCCATTTAACCTTTTCAGGACCTGTCAGACTGTTCTGAAGTGGGTACATTCCAAGCAGCAGTATATGTGAGTTCCAGTTTCTCCACATCCTCGTCAACACTAGTTGTTGTCTGTCTTCTTTATTATATTCATCCATAATGTGAAGTGTTTATCTCATTGTGGTTTTGATTTACATTTCCCTGATGATTGATGGTTTTGAACATCTTTTCTTATGCTTGTTAGTAATTATGTATCTTCTTTGGAGAATGTCTCTTCCGATCCTTTACCTACTTTATAATTGGGCTATCTTTTTATTATTAAACTGCAATAATTTTTTAATATATCCTAAATACAAGTTTCTTATTGGATAATATGATTTGCAAATATTTTCTTTCATTCTGTTTGCCCTCTTTTCCCTTTCTTGATGATATCCTTTTCAGCCCAAATGTTTTTAACTTGATGAAATACAGTTTATTTTTTCTTTTGTTGCTTGTGCTTTGGGTCATATTTGTGGAAGCTTTACTTATCCCAGGTTACAGGGATTTACTATTTCTAAGTGATTTATAATTTTAGTGCCTACCGTTAGCTCTCCAATCCATTTTGAGTTAGTTTTTATGTGTGAGGAGGGAGTCGAAGTTCATTCTTTTGCATGTGGATGTTTAGTTGTCCCAGGACCATGTGTTGAATTAAGTTGTGTTTCTCTAATTCATTTAATGCCTATGGTATATGGTAACCCTTCAAGGTAGGTCCTGTTAACCCCTGAGAGGGTTGAAATACCTTCCCATGTTCACTCAGTTATTGCACGGCAAGGCTGAGAGTTCAACCTAGGCAGTTTGCCCCATGCTTTTAGCCATGAAATTACTGTGTTTCCTCCCTCCCTTCTCACCTACCTACCTGTTGACAGGGAAGAAGTACCTCAACAGTAGTCAATCAGTTATAAAAAGAAAACATTTTGTTTCTTGTCTGTTGTGGTTATGCTGAAATGCTTCTGCTTTTTAAATTTGCCTGTGTTTGGTGAATTCAGTTAGTTGTAACACTGGCTAATATAAAGTTAGAGTCACAGTGTGTATTCCTCATAGTTTAACTACAAAGTCTTTACTGCCTCCCTGACACCCTAGTCAACTGTATTTAGTCTTACTCATCAGAGAGATCAAGTTAGGGGGAGGATGGCCATCGACATTCTGGTACACCACCAAACCTCTCAGGTTTAACAGGGGTGGGCCAGGAACCCTATTTCCCCAACAATCTAAAACTAATCTAAACATTTCCAAAGAATGTATTCATCAAGAGTACCAGACTAGGAGCAAAGACCGTAGTTCAAGGACCTGGTAGGCCCGTGGATTCTGTAGGGGTGGGCTTCAGTGGTTGATCATTTTCTGGCTTGTTAGTCTGTTTGTAAGACTCATATTTCTGTATGAGTAATATGATACATTTTAAAAATTTGAGTATATTTTCAGTCTTTTTTAGGCTTGCTTAGGGATTCATCTGCTTAAATGGACTGAGTACCAAATACCTAGAGAAATATAATTTCCTTCAATAAAGCCTTCAGTGATTTCTGTCTTCTATAGTGATTTCTTTTGATTTTTGCCTGTTTTTGGTCACCCAGTTTATACTTATTTGCATGTCTGCCATTGTATTAAGAGAAACCAGTCATGTTCTAGTGTAGCAGAGCAGGTGTGGAATACCACAGAAACTTATGGTAAGGAATAAAGCAAAGTGTGATTGATATCTGTCCCACTCATCATTCAAAATGCCACAAAAGCAGGGACTCAGTGCTGTATCACCAGTGCCTAATGTAAGACCCAGGAAGTATTTTGAGTGAGAGAGAGGAACCTTAAGGGAGATTTTGAAGAAGCCAAATGTGTAATCATACTATATTCAAATAGGAGAATGTTTAAAATACAAGCTGGTCGTCTTCTATTTAATTAGCTCAGGGGGTTGGTAGCAAGGAAAGAGAAAGGAAGAAGCCCAAAATATAAACTACAGAGAACCACAAGGTGGACAGTTAGAGTGAAGTTTGGTGTGCTAGTTTCATTTTTCATATAAGAAAAAATCAAGAGGAAGGAAGCAGTGCTATAAGTTTAGAGAAGAGCCTGATGAATTAGAAATGCTGGCAAGCTTATTTAGTAATGATGCCACCCAATTCTCAGATACCTTTTAACATTCGTATAGCACTTTCCTCATGGTGTGGCACTTATAATTTGAAAGACGGGCTAGACAAGTGGAATTAGCCTCAGTTTTTACAGGTGGGGAAGCTGATGCAGACCTTTCGCTTACCAGGCACTAACAGCATGCAGGTGCTGAGATTGAGATTTGACCCATATCTTCATACTTTAAGCTCAATATTTTTCGTATCTCCCCTTCCACTTTCTTCCCCAGCTGGCTTGGAGGCTTCCTAGAAATCATTCAAAGAAAAAAAAAATAAAAGGAACGTAAATTTAATTAGGTAGTTTTTTATCTGTTCTTCCCATTAATCTGGTACGGAGCTGGGGAAAATCTAATACCCTGTTTTTTTAGAATCAGTGAATATCTCTGTCCCAAGTAGACATTTATTACCCCTGGGATTTTATTTCATGAAAACATTTTGAAATGCTTGTGAGGTGACTATGAAGGCATGCCATTGGCACAGTGAGTCATTTCACTGTTTAGCTATGCTTGAGGCCACAGAAAATTGGGGATTTTTCATATGGTAAGTCCTGGGTGAGCAACTGCTGAACTGAAGTCATGAAGCAGGTCTGTTCTAATAAATAACCATGTTTTGTGGGAACAGAGCAGGTTGTTTCTTCTGTATGAGATTCCACCATTTTCTTTTGTTCTTCATTTACCAGGTTTTGAAGGGAGCACCTGTGAGAAGAATATTGATGACTGCCCTAACCATAAGTGTCAGAATGGAGGGGTTTGTGTGGACGGGGTCAACACTTACAACTGCCGTTGTCCTCCACAGTGGACAGGTATGTACAGTGTGGAGAATACACCAGAATGGGGTGTGGATCGGTAACCAGAAGAGGACTGTTTTTTTACAATATCACTAACAAATATCATAGGTCTGCTCTGGGACCAGTGTGTGGACTGAGCAGGATCTCCATGCTAGATCATTGCTTATTGTGCTAACCGCATACATCCTCCTGTGTGCACTCAAAGACATTTTCACAGGTATTGGGCAGCAACTCTGAACTCAGCACCATGCTAGATGCTGTGGCAGGTATGAGAGGAAGAGCATTACTGGTGCACCCTAAGCTTACTCTCTGTGAAAAGCTGCACATTACCTAGAAAATTACTAGAACATAGTAGATACTTAATAAATATTAAAGCGGAAAAAGAATCCTGAAATGCTAAAATAAATTGTACAGGCTGTAAGCGTTCAGAGCTTATTGTTTGTTCATGGACAGAAATCTGTCCCATTTCAATGTCATTTCCTATAACGAGGCAAAGTGTTGGGCAGGTACTCTTATGAGATGCATCTTACATTTTTTTTTCCTATCCCTTTTTGCACACAGAACAAAAATGTGTTGTTTGTTTTTCCTCTGACATTAGAAAAATAGTCTTGTTTAATTTTACAGCCTCTTGGAAGTTTCTTAGGCAGGTTAAGTGACTTGTGCAGACACTTGGTTCTTATTTCTCCTTGTATTTGTTTATCTACCAAAAGTAGAGGTAATTAAGAACTGATTAAGGGACTAAGAGTTGGACTTTTTTGAGAGAAATTAATTTAATGTGGAAACCCAGCAGGAAGTTAGTATTATAAGAAAAAATTACAGTACCAGTGATGGACTGTCTCCTACAAAGAGATTTTGATGTTGAGTGCAGCTGTTACTACCTGGTAGTCTTTAGTGTCTCTGATTTTCTTTTTTAAATCTGTAGCCGCTAATTATTTAGAGTACTCTTTAGAGCTATAGGGTATGAATAGAAAAAGGTAAGTGTTTAAAAATTTAGTAACATGACTTCCTGGGAGGCCAAACATTTCTGCTTTTGATCCCCAAACTGTCCCTTTTAATACCTTCTCATCAGGTTTTCCTAGAATTGGGATATCCCCTAGAATTTCTTCATAGTGTCTTGATCCTAGAACTTCACTTCTTACCCCTCTGTGCTTTTTGTCATATTCTCTCTTCTAGTTTTTGCCATTTTTCTATGGTAGATTTTTCAGAGGCTATTTTTTCAACTTAAAAAATAACTGTAATTACATGATAAATAGTAACTAATCACATGACAAAAAATAGGAAAAATTAGCTTTTTTTCCCCCCTCTTTTTAATGATCCTTACAGTATTGGACAGGATGAGATATTTGTTAAGAACTTGTCTAAGGCTGGGCACAGTGTCTCACACCTGTGATCCCAGCACTTTGGGAGGCCGAGGCGGGTGGATCACAAAGTCAGGAGTTTGAGACCAGCCTGACCAACATGGTGAAACCTCATCTCTACTAAAAATACAAAAATTAGCTGGGCGCGGTGGCATGCGCCTGTAATCCCAGCTACTCAGGAGGCTGAGGCAGGAGAATTGCCTGAACCCAGGAGGCGGAGGTTGCGGTGAGCCGAGATTGTGCCACTGCACTCCAGCCTGGGCAACAGAGTGAGACTTGGTCTCAAAAAAAAAAAGAAAAAAAAGAACTTGACTACATTCTGATTTCTCCCATGCTCTGTGAGAGAGTGACTGTGTAGTACTGAGGCTTCTGATGCCAGTGAAGATTACCGAATCTTCTGAAGCATTATAATATCGTTGCTGGTTTTTTTTTGATACCACATTTGGTTTTTTGCTTTTATATTAATTAGGAAGGCCTTCTCTTGGGGGATACTTTCCCAGTGAAATTATATTTTATTCAAATTTCTTATCCCAGGACATTTAATAAATGCCTCTTTTTGATAGAAGTCCTTATAAGATGTTTCTGTTTTTATATTTTCCAAAATGGGCGGTGGAGGTCATGATAAGCTTAATGTGGCAATTTTATTTCTTTTAATCTGCTGTCTGTCATTTAGAGTGGCCGTCAGTGTTTTGTTACTCATCACAGGTTTTCTTCTTCACTCATACCAATTCTTTGATTTCCAATGACAAGCCTTGTTTTTGCCCTGCCCATCATCAGCAGGATAGTCTAAGGTCCTTCCTCTGTTATATGAAGCCTTTCATTGCCCCAGCCCTGTCTGCTTCCCCATTCTCCTTCTCAAGCATCTAGCAGCATACCCTAGCAGTTCTCTGCTCCCAGTTCTCCTGTATGTACTGCATAGTGCTTCACATCCTGTCTTCGTTGGTACCATTCCTTTTCTCTAGGTTTTTCTTCTCCACTCCTCCCTCATTTTTCTCATCATTTTTTGCATGCCTGACTGAGATCAAGTGGTTACCTCCTTCAGGAAGGCTTCCTTCCCTTCCCTTCCCCTCCTCCTTCAGGCTGAGCTAAATGTTCTGTGGGCTCCCTTAGTACCCCATGTATTCCCCTGTGATAACACTTACTGCTTTTATATTGGTAT